>NW_015115439.1:114819-128414 GCF_001443285.1 Poecilia latipinna
AACATGTTTAATCTGTGGCATTGTTCATTAAAATGGCACATTTATGATGTATTCAAATTAAATACTATCGGCACACTTAATGATATTAGCGATTAGGTTATGTATTCAGCAAGTACTTTTACTTTTAATACTTAAGTATTTTTAAAAGCCAGTACTTTTTTACTTTTACTTAAGTAAAATGTTAATGTGGTACTTTGACTTTTACTTGAGTACGTTTTTGCCTGTGTATTTGTACTTTTACTTAAGTACATTTTTTGAGTACTTTCTCCACCACTGTTAGACATTAGGTAATACATTCAGCAAATGCTTTTACTTTTAATACTTTAAGTATTTTAAAAAGACAGTACTTTACTTTTACTCAAGTAAGAATGTTAATGTGGTACTTTTACTCGAGTACACTTTGTGTATTTGCACTTTTACTCAAGTACATTGTTTGAGTACTTCCTCCACCACTGCCTTTTGGAGTGATTTACGATCGGCTTGGTGTTTACATATGCTTTTGAACTGCGCAAGAATTCACTTCAGCCGGTCTAATATCTAGGTTTTTAGGCATCAGTTAGTTTTATTGTCCGCAGGAGAGTTTGATTATGCATTCACAATGAAGCGGACTAAACAGGGCTGGTATGAATGCGCTCTTTAAATCACAAGAGCGGATTGTATGAAATCTCCATGGAGTGTGAGCCAAAGTACACATCCTACAAGAGAAATAGAGGCAGTCAGGCAGTCAGGCTTACTGTCTCTCTCAAGTGGCTGAAGGTGACAAAAGTTCTGTAACCTTCTTTTTTCCAATGTGACGGCCCGTAAGCGCTGAGAATAAAAAAACGCATCTCTATCAAAGAGAGATGTAACAATAAAATCTGTGCTTAGGGCTGCCACAGAAAGAGCTAATCTCTTTAATAATCGATGTAGAGCATAGCTGGAATCAGCCCGTCAAGTTGACATTAAGTTCCAGGGTGCAGCGAGGAGAACGAGCGAGGAGGAGCAGCGGTGCTCCGATCAGTGCCCCTCAGCAGATAAGAGACTGATTGACTTTTCTTGTGAGCTGACAAAGCTTAACCCTTGCACGTGCGAGGACTGAGGCAAACATAGAGGACTGTGGAAAATGATACAAGTTTTACGTGTGTGGGGTCAGTTGGACCCCATTTCTGGACACAAGGGTTAAGCAGCTCCAGGGACTCGTACAGCAGCTCTGTGTGTGTCAAAAAGAGAGAAAAAAAGACGGCATGGTCTTATAGCAGAATCATTATGAGGTTGTTAATGTTAATGAATGATTTCAAGATATAAATCAATCACAGAGGCTGAGTGAAAAAAATCTCTCAGAAATTCAATGCTACTGTTTGTGTGGAGAAGATTTAGATTCTTATATCAGCAAAAATTCAAAGTGTTATGAGATAAAAAGTAAGTAAACTAATCTTTTTATTTACTTATTTTTTATCTGCTTCTGTCAGTAAGCACTGGACTGACAGAAGCACTGTTCCTGAACACTTGTAACAGTATAATGGCCAGTAATAATCCGAAACAGGCAGATAAACAGCTATTTCATCAGGTAGATATCAACGTTATGATTTACATTTTAAAAATAGTTGGCTCATATTTAATTTAACGTTGCACTCTTTTTAGAGGTTATAAATAGCTAGTAAGCTAACATAAAAGCAGCTACAATGTGTAATTACTCCATGTTAGATATGGTTTGCTAACCATCTAGGCAACATGTCAAGCCAGTGAATTAGTAGTTTACATTTCTCGTTTTACACAGTGTGACATTTCATCTCTATGTTATGCGACTAGCGTTTTGACATGAAGTCCATGGGCTCCGATGAGGGATATACAATGGGGGACTGCAGTGTTGTGTGCCTTTAGAATTTTTAATGCTTTCTGTCTGAAAATAAATATTTTGCTTATTTAAAGCATTTCTAATACATTTGTTGTGAATACTTCTCAATAAAGGGTTTAAAAATATTTTTCCCAATTGCTAGTTTTTGAGAGCTAAAGGACAACTTTACCACACACATTACTGAAGTACCCGTTATAATAATAAACATAAACTTGATGAAAATCTCTGGGTCTATATTGTGGCCACATTAATCCAGGAAACAATTCAGCATCTGCACTCCTTGACGTATGGATTGTAGGACAAAAGTTAGCCTGGCAGGCATTAGCTTTCAACGCATATGTGTAGCTGAAGGTGTCATCAAGACTCTAAAGGCCCAAAACGCAGCCTTGCAGGAGCACCTGGAAAATCTGCAAAATCGATCCTGAAGATCAAATCTATACATACTTAATAGACATGAAGGCAGTGAAGACGACTAGGATCCCACTAAGTTAATCTCCAAGACGCTGAAGGATGTTATGGGGAACGGCACATTCCCGTCTCCCCCGGAACTAGAGTGCGTACAGCGCACAGCTGGACCCAAGCCCGCAGCAGGACGACCTTCATCCTTGCATTCCTTCGGTAAATGGAGAAAGAAGCCACTGTAAGATGGTCCAGGCAGCACAAAGTAAAGTATCAGGGAACCACCCTGAGAATATATCCAAATCTCAGCATCACTCTTGCAAAGAAATGGTTGGCAGTCAACGATGTTAAAGGGGCTCTTTACCAGAAAGGTGTCACATTTCATCTTCTTTTCCTTACCTGTCTTAAAGTTACATTTAAGAGAGAAAGCCACTTATTTGAAATGGCAGAAGAGGCCCAGGCGTTTTATGGCTGCTGCGTTGGAAAATAAACAACCCGCAGACTTTTTTGACCCAGAATGAAGCAGATGGGGAGAACAAAAAAAAAAAGGAAAGATAATTCTAAAATAAGCAGATTATTGACTTATATCCTATTCTGGTAGCATCGCTGAGAAGGGGGAAGACGGATAAAAAAAAAAGTTTGTCCCTGGTTTTAGTTTCACGGAACTTAGTGGGTAAAATAATTCAGCTATTCAATAATTCACTAATTCGCATCTGTGCCTATGTTCGTACTATGTATGCATGTACTCATATATTTACCTTATGATTGTTTTTTTTTGTTTTTTTGGTTTAACTGCCACCCATTTAAATTAAGGGTTAGCACTAAATAATTATAGATTAAAGGTTTAAGTGCCTGTTGCTTTGTTGTTAGCTTTTAGAATTTAGTGAACTCAGACCGGAGTCCTGAGTCATTAATAAGTTGGTTATGGTGCAGGTTCCATGTGGAGCTTATATTAGCCACTGTTTATAGTCACAGGCACTATTTTAGTTCATTGACCAAAGAGTGCAACTCCTGCATGCCAAGTCTATTGGAAGCCTTTCCAAGTTATTTTGGGATTGAGAGTATGGTCCATCAAAAAACCTCGCAAGAACATAGTTGGGGTTGGTTCTAATAAGTTTTGAGTTCAGAGCTGCCTTTTGGGTTCATACAGCTGTTTTTTTTCTTTTCTTTTTTTTTTTTTTACTTTATTTTTCTCACAATTTTGAACTTTGTGGATAAGAAATTACGTACCCATGGAAGGGCCAGATGGGTCCTTCCATGGGCTGCCACCTTATCGTGGTAAAGAGGTTTGAGTGTCCCAGTGATCCTAGGAGCTATGCTGTCAGGGGCTTCATGCTCCTGGTAGGGTCACCCAAGACAGACAAGTCCTAAGTGAGGTGCCAGACAAAGGTCAGCCAGAAGACCTCTTATAATGAAGATGACCATTGGAAACAGTCTTTCTTCACTCACTCTGGAGCCAGGGACCTTGGCGATCCAATTCTTGGAAGCTGGCTCTCAGGACATGGAATATGTCACCCCTCTGGTGGGGAAGGAGCCTTAGTTGGTGTGTGAAGTTGAGAGGTTCTGGCTAGAAATAGTTGGTCTGACCTCAGAGCATGACTCTGGTTCTGGAACCAGTTTCCTTGAGAGGGGTTGGATAGTTTTCCACTCCAGAGTTGCCTATGGAGAGAGGCGCCAGGCAGGAGTGGGCACACTTGTTGCTCCCCGTCTTGGTGAAGGTGTGTTGGGGTTCATCCCGGTGAATGAGAGGGTAAATTCCCTCCGCCTACCAGTGAGGGGACTGGTTCTGACTCTTTGAAATTATGCACCAAACAGATCGGATTACCCTTTTTGGAGTCCTTGGAGTGGGTACTGGAGAGTGCCTCTCCTAGGGACTCCCTTGTTCTGCTACAGTACTTCAACACTCATATGGGCAATGACAGTTATACCTAGAGGGGTGTGGTTGAGAGGAATGGCCTCTCTGATCTCAACCTGAGAGGTGTTCTGTTGTTGGACTTCTGTGCTGGTCATGGACTGTCTATAATAAACACCATGTTCAAGCACAAGGGTGTCCATATGTGCTCTTGGGACCAGGACACCATAGACCGCAGTTCGATGATCGACTTCGAATTTTAACTCCGGAAGAACTTTGAACAAGTTTTGGGGGAGGTAGTGGACATTGAATCTGAGTGGACCATTTTCTGTGCCTCCATTGTCAAGGTGGCTTATCAGAACTGTGACTGCAAGATTATCAGTGCATGTCAAGTCAGCATCCCTTGAACCCGCTGGTGGACACCTTTGGTGAGGAATGCTGTCAGGCTGAAGAAAGAATCCTATCTGGCCTTGTTGGCCTGTGGAAGCAGCTGATCAATACCGGCAGTTGAAACGGCATCCAGCTTGGGTGGTTGCTGAGGAAAACCTTGGGCGTGGAAGGAGTTCGGAGAGGCCGTGGAGAAAGACTACAGCACGGCTTTGAGGCGATTCTGGCCCACCATCCAGTATCTCAGGAAAGGTCAGCACCAACACTGTTTATAGTTGGGACGGTGTGCTGCTGACCTCGACTTGGGATGTTGTGGCCGGTGGGCAGAATACTTCAAAGACCTCCTCAATCCTACCAACATGCCTTCCATTGAGGAAGCAGAGCCTGGGGACTCTGGATCGAGCTCTACAATCTCTGGAAATGAGGACGCTAAGTTGGATCAAGAGCGGCAAGGCGCTGGAGGTGGATGAGATTTGCCTGGAGTTCCTTAAGGCTCTGGATTTTGTAGGGTTCTGTTGTTGACACGACTCTGCAATATTGCATGGAACACTGGACCAATGCTACATCCTGAGCAGGGTCCTGGTAGGTGCCTAGGAGTTTGTCTAACCAGTCTGCATGCGTTTTGTGGACTTGGAGAAGGGATTCAACCGTGTCACTCTGGGAATCCTGTGTGGGGTGCTCCAGGTGTAGGGAGTACTGAGCCCTTTGTTATGGGCTGTTAGGTCCCTGTACAACCAGTGTCAGAGTCTGGTTCGCACTGCCAGCAGTAAGTCGGGCTTGGTGTCACAGACCCAGGACACACTGGCAGGGGCGTGGAAAAGGGGTGAAAAGTGATGACAATTCAAGGGGCCCTGACCAGCAGGGGGCCTTCCACAATTTAATTATTTGTATTTTGTTCATAGAAATAAAAAATAAAAAAATTGGGATCCTGTCAAATACAAATTTAATCATATTGTATTTTCAAAGATTGTTTTCAGCAGTAAAAATTTAACATTACCCCTCCCAGACCAAAAAACACATCCGTTTTTGCCCTGAACACCCCCGCCCCTTTCCCCTGAATCTGCATGAAATGGTTCGTTCCTGCTTGGAGCACTTGAGAGTGACGCTGTATGCAGCTGCAGTCAGTAGAAGCTGCTGCTAAATACAGCTGCCACGAAACGACTGTGCCAGTTACTATGCTGCTAAGAAAAGTTATAAAACCGGGNTAAAGTCATTTTTCCTTATTCTATTAAATTCCAAAAATACGATATAGATGGATGGATGGACGGACGGACGGATGGACAGACAGATAGATAGATGCTAACGGCTCAGTATCAAGGGAACAGTGCTGATTTTCCACAGTAATGTGTCCTGGATGACATCATAAGTGGTTAGCAGTTCTGCTAATCTACCTCATTTGTTTTGGCTGCTCCTCTTTAGCTCTCTGTCAGGCCATATGCTTACAGAAATGAAGATAAATGTTGGAGCTGGAGATTATTCTTGCCTATTAAGATTGATGGAAGAGATGCTTTGAACTGCGTCCATGAAGTCTTTTCAACTCCTCCAAGATGAGTGCCCATACTTCAGATGATATTTGAACTTTTTGAGATGCTGATCAGCTACTCCTGGTTGCAAAAACTATACCTTGTTTACACGGTTACACATATTTCCCAAATTGTTAGTTCTAATCCTGTCTGGAGTTGACAGAGCTTTACACCAGATTATGACCATCAGGTCGCGGTACCAGGCAGCTGGACTGAAATATTCACATCTTCTGAGACCTTTGATCAGAAAACAAAACTTCTGGACTAAAGGAAATGCTTTAACTATATGTTTTATATAACTTCACTCCGTCTACTGTCAGCGTTCTGCATTCTACGTTTTTGCATGTTGAAAGCATTTAAATATGCTGATATAGTGCAGGGAGCAGTCTGTACACAGAACAGCTAAGTTTACACTTTACAATTACATTCTGACAACGAACAGAACCGAGCTTACTGTGTTCTCAACGGCTGCCGTAAGCAGATATCCAGATTCTTCATTATCTCCCGGAAAGTACTCCTCAACACACAGGAACAATATTATGCTCAGATATTTTTTTTTCTTCTTCTTAGTTTTATTGGCGGTTGGCAACAAACGTTTAGTAGCACTACCGCCACCTACTGGTATGGAGAGTGGTTCGTGATGGTCAACAATTCATACTACACATTTATACACACAAAAAAATAAATTATATATATAGTAAATACATTATATATAAATATCCATTCCATCCATTTTCTATACACCCTTGTCCTTAGTGGGGTCGGGAGGGTTGCTCCATACATATTACACATATTTTATATATATATATATATATATATACACACACACACACACACTTGTACATAACTTTGTATGTGATCCATCTATTTGTCATACGCACATTCACAAACACACTTACTAGATATAACCAATAAGTAATCAGTAATTCAGTTTTCGATTAGTTATAAAAAATAGACCTTATTTGGGAAATATTTATCTTAGATGTAAAAACAATACAGTAATACTGTAGGTTATTTAGTTTTTATAAGTTTTAAGTATTTTCACAATGCATTCTGGGTAAATGATATGTAACGGTGTTCTGACTATAAGCGCTTAGCTTAGCATTGGAAAAATTGAACGAAATCACAATATCCTACCAGTTTAAAATTAAAAGCTATAGATGTATGCACTAATCCTTTTATTAGAATATCCTACCTTTTAAAATATTTTAAATACATAGGAGTTTGTAAGAATAAAACAGTATCAGACAGGGGAAACAGGGCTTTATTGGAATTAAATTAAACACAGACAGATACAGATCACCGCAACTCTTATTTGCGCATTAATACGTTGTATGACAAACTTTATTAAATGCAGCGCGGCCACAATGTCTCCACCGAACTGCACAGGTCACTGTGCACCTGAAATGATAGGATATGATTCATGTACACCAATATTACACGGCTATTACACAGCTTAAGTCCCACATAATATCGCTACCAACATCTACTTAGCAAAGTTTAATAATAAAGAGTGTAATTAAACTAAAATATTTTAAAGTATAGGGACAAAATAACCACAAAACAACGCATTTTGTCCTGATTAACCGTATTTTGTCCTTATTAACCAACTTGTTTACAGTAACGACATTGCAGACGGCAAACTAAAGCCATGTATAAATATATTTACAAGCTGCAGTCATGACGTAATGGAGCAGCTTAATGAAAGCCAGGTATAGAATAAATTAAATAAAACTTACCATAACAGGTAGGACCTATTTATAAGAAATCTGCTGAGTAAGCAGTATGTGACGAAGCATCGATGTGCGCATGCGCATTACCGCAAGGTAGGACGGATTTAAGAGTTGGACGGATATATGGGTAGCACAGATAAACAGAACACCAATCGGATCAGTGATGTCAGTACTGCAGGGAGTGTACAGTGGATATAAAAAGTCTACACACCCCTGTTCAAATGGCAGGTTTTCGTGATGTAACAAAATGACAGCAAGACAAATACTTTTACAACTTTTTCCACCTTTAATTTGACCTGTAACCTCTATAATGCAATTGAAAAACAAACAGAAATCTTTCAGGGAGGAAAATGAAAAATAAAAAACTTACAATAACCTGGTTGCATAAATATGCACACCCTTAAACTAATACTTTGTTGCAGCACCTTTGGCTTTTATTACAGCACTCAGTTTTTTTGGGTAGGAGTCTATCAGCATGGCACATCTTGATGTGGCAATATTTGCCCACTCTTCTTTGCAAAACCGCTCCAAATCCAATAGATTGCAAGGACATCTCCTGTGCACAGCTTCTTCAGATCACCCCAGAGATGTTCGATGGGATTCAAGTCTGGACTTTGACTGGGCCTGTCCAAATCCTTAATCTTATTCCGGTGAAGCCATTCTTTTATTGATTTAGATGTGTGCTTTGGGTCATTGTCATGCTGAAAGATAGAGTTCCTCTTCAGCTTTCTAACAGAAGGCCAAAGGTTTTGTGCCAATACTGACTGACATTTGGAACTGTTCATAATTCTGTCATGTGGAGTGGTTGGTGAGGAGAGACGCAGAGACCCAGGTTGTAGAAGAAAATGATGAATTTAATGAAGAGTGTCACTCAAAAACAGTCCATATCTCAGACAGCACGGCAGAGCGGAAACACAGACTCAGCACCGGTAGCAACTGAATTAAACAAAGACTGACGCGACGAGTTAATGCCGACACAGGACTTAACAGTTCAACTGTGCCGGCAGACAAGGATCCGACAAGAGACAAAGACAGCAGGTGGACTTAAATACACACGAGGGTAATCAAGGGAACGAGACACACCTGGGAACAATCAAGGGCTGACAGGACAACACAGAGACTCAGGGAAACAGGACTAAACATAGAAAATTCCAAAATAACTAAACAGAAAAACACGGATCATGACAAATTCCCTCCCCCTTCACTAAGGCCCCAGTTCCAGCTGAAGCAAAACAGCCTCAAAACATGATTCTACAACCGCCATGCTTCACTGTAGGTATGGTGTTCTTTTGGTGATGAGCAGTGTTGTTTTTGCACCAAATATACCTTTTGGAATTATGTCCAAAAAGTTCAACCTTGGTTTCATCAGACCATAACACATTTTCCCACATGTGTTTGGGAGATTTCAGATGTGTTTTTGCAAAATTAAGCCAGGCTTTGATGCGTTTCTTTGCCTACCCCATAGCCCAGACATATGAAGAAGATGGGAGATAGTTGTCACATGAACTGCACAGCCAGTACTCGCCAGAAATTCTTGCAGCTCCTTCAGTGTTGCTGTCACCGTCTTGGCAGCCTCCCAGACCAGTTTCCTTCTTGTCTTATAAATTTTGGACAGACGTCCTGTCCTTGGTAATGTCACTGTTGTGCCATGTTTTCTAAACTTGATGACAGTCTTCACAGTGTTCCATGGTATATTTAATGAATTGGAAATTTTTTGTAGCCTTCTCCTGACTGATATATTTGATTAATGAGATCCCTCTGATGCTGTGGCAGCTCTTTGCGGACCATGGCTTATGTTGGATGATGTGGCTACAAAAATATCAGGACAAGCCTACTAGAACAGCTGAACTTTATCAGAGGCACTTTAATTGGTGACAGGTATGTGCTGACTCCAATTTAACATGAGTTTGAATGAAATTGGTTAAATCTGAACACAGCCATACCTCCAGTTCTAAAAGGGTGTGCATACTTATACAACCACATTATCTCAGTTGTTTATTTTTACTTCACCTCCGTGAAAGATTTATGTTTGTTTTTCAATTGCATTGTACAGGTTATAGGACACATTAAAGGTGGAAAAAGTTGTGAAAATGTTTGTCTTGCTGTTATTTTTTTACATCACAAAAACCTGGCATTTGAATAGGGATGTGTAGATTTTTTATATCCACTGTAGCTCCCGTTAGCATCTCAAAGAGCGTCCAGCTCTGCCTGCCTGAGCGGCAGCACAGCATTTATTTTTTGCTTGTTAAGGTAACATCACCTGTGATAGAGCCTTTGTTAATTCTGCTAGTATAAATGACTCAATGTGTTACGGAGAAATGCCCAGGGTTCAGATTAGGTCTATCATTGTGTTCCACAACACAATCAGATCATCATACGCTATCAGAATAGCATAAATGCAGTGAGTACGCATGCGCGTTAAGAAGTCCGACCGTCAGAGGAGCTGTCAGTTCCGCATACTTGACAAGTTATGATGGAAATAAGTCATTCAATTTTCTCAATGATAACTAGATAGATACACATGCATTGTCGTGGTTTCAAAGTGTATTTAAAGCAGGGTCTAGCTGCAGCTGCAGTCAACTAACACACACCTGTGTAAAACTCATTAACCTACTTAAGCACCAAGTCAGGATGTCACACAGCTTACTAGACAAAACTACAAAACTACATTTGACGATCTGGAATGGAATTAAGATATCTGTATTTACATTCTGACTAGTAAGAATCAAGATACGATGATTCAAGATATCTTCAATTACATTATAACTAGTCAAAATTCCTTTCAAGATATCTCAAATGACGTCACTGAATCTGTCATTTGACGGGACACATTCATAATTACAATTTAAGATATCTTCCACACAATTATGAATAGTCAAAATTACAATTTTAGATATCTGAATTAAGAATGACGTGGAAGCCCATTTGTGGTGTCCAAACAGTTGCCTGCAGAATTTTATGTTTCCTGCACAAAATTGTCAGTAAATGCCACAAATTAGAAAGAGCTCGACAATGTTGGAAATGTGGAGATAGCAAAACTTCATAAACTATAAGACTGCTTCTGATATCTGCAAAGAATTTCCTGTTTATTCATTTCCGACGAACCGAATGCACTTAAAAACAGCTTTGAAAAGTGGCGCATTTTCAAATATCTTTTTTCGTTTTTTCTATTTTTCATTGTTTTATTAAACTTTCAAATTGCTACATAAGTCAGGGTCGTTTTGACTATACAGAATACTAATTCAAGATATCAATAATGTCTTTCTGACTAGTTGGAATGTCAATTTAAGATATCTTAAATAGAAAAGCTGTGTAATTCAAGATATCTCGAATTCATTTAGAGATATCTTAAAAGGAATTTTGACTAGTCAAAATTACAATTCAAGATATCTTTAATTTAATTTTGTCTAGTCATTATTTGCTTTTAAGATATCTATAATTTAGTTTTCACTAGTCAAAACTACATATCTCCTATCCAAAAAATACATTTAAGATATTTGAATTATGGAGTAATTGGAGATATCTTTAATTAGAATTATGACTAGTCAAAACCAAAATCGAGATATCTTGAATTTACATTATGACTAATCATAATTTAATTGTAGATATCTGAAATGTGTATTTCATATAGTCCGTAATTCATTTTAGATATCTTAAATTGAAGTCTCCAGACAAGTCAATGGTAAATCTGACGTCATTTTGACTAGTCAAAATGTAATTAGAAATATCTCAAATAGTTATTTTGTCTAGTCGAAATATAATTAGAGATATCTTAAACGTCTAGTCACAAAACAATGTGAGATATCGGCTTGCCATATATAGCTGTTAATAACAAAGTGTATGACGATCTACGTCATGATTCTATGTTGCTGATTAAATAGAATCATATGGTAATGATGGAGTATACTTGTCTGATAGATATACCCGTCAGAAGGGACACGGTAAAGGGGTGAAAAGTTATGACGATTCTGCCCTGAACACCTTAGCTTAGCTACAGACTACCGTTTACCTCCATTTCACTAGCATTTAATGAATTAAGGAAAAAAATTACCAACATATTCATATATTTAACTTGTCCCTTGTATCTTTTACCACTTAACAGGTGAGTCAATTAGCAGCAGTTATAACCCACGTCCCTCCTGATCCGTCCTCTCCTGAGTGAAATTAAAACTGCAGTATGTAACTTTTATATAATTGTATTTTTTCACATATTTTGTTTAAAACTGTCATTATGTTGTGACAGTATGGTATGAGAGGTAATCTGTGAAAAATCTATTTCCTCTGCTTTCTCCCAGTGCTAGAAACAACCAGTCAGTGGCAGGAGAGTTTTAGTGCTGTCAATCACAATCTCATGTGGTGCTGCTCATTCTTCCTCCCCCTCGATTTGTGCTTTGCTGCAGCTAGCATAGCACAGAGCTGTGCAGATTCAAACTGTGAATGCTCAGTTTAGCTAGCCTAGCTACCAATGATGGCAGATAAACGGTTTCTTGTAATGATAAGTTGTTTCTCCCCCATTAGCACATTTAGCAGTGAGTGAATGAGGCTAATTGACAGCGCTAAGACCCTCCCCTCCTGGTTCTGATTGGTTGTTTTGGTCAGAACAGTTCATTACTTTAACCAGTAATAGTAATTCAGGAAGGAGATGGAGGAGATTGATTGTTTTCACAGATTATCTGTCTCATTACAAGCTGCTACAATGTCGTGACAACTTTAACAAATATGGAGAAAACATATTTTTTATTAAAGTTATGTACTGCAGCTTGAATAAAATGCAACTACATAGCATTTTTAGAAGTCTGGATTGCTTTATGTGTAGTTGCACGTTGCTTTTGACTGTTGCCCATGGGGAGAGACATTTCAGTAATCTAAAACTAATAGAAAACATTTAAGCAACCTACTTGCATACTGGATGTGGACTGTTGGATGCTAAATTCATAAGCAGTAAATTTTGTGCTAATTATCAGTATTGAACCAAAGAAAGCAAGGCAGATGCAAGCATTTAAAATGGTGATGCTTTTTATGGGTCAAATAGACTCAAAAAATTGTAACAGCAGCTGCACAGGGGGGCCCAATCTAATTTTTTGTCAGGGGGCCCAAGATTTCTGGCAGCGCCCCTGCCCGTCAGTTCGTGTTAAGCGTATGACGATATGACAGCGTATGCTGATCTGACAGAACACCGGTATTTTACCGTATTTCCTAAAATACGGTAAGATACCGGCAGCTGTGGTTTTCCCTTAGTAAAATTGACCATGTCCTTTTGGTAAATTAAAGATGCTGACAGTAGTGAAAAATTAGGTGGAATCGCCCTTTACCTTTGTCCAAGCAGCAGGGCCTACCATACAGTTCTCTAAATGTATGACAAATCTATGGTCAACATAAAATTAAATAATCCCAAATACGTCATTTAATCAAACTCTCTCAAAATGATGGTGATGTTGGTTGTAGGAGTTTGCCCTGCAATTGGTGGATTGCCAGTTCGATACCTGGTCTACCTTTGAGAATTCAGTTTGATATGTCAAAGTGGAGTTACTGTAATTCCATGAATTTTCTACGGCAATTAAGTGCTTTTTATATTACAGTCAGCAACTGTTACTATTTTACGATTTTTTGCCGTAAATTTATAGACTTATTTTACTGTGTTGACTGACGGTGATTCCATGTATTTTCTACGATAAAATGTTTTGTATATTACGGTCAGAAACTGTTGTATTTTACAATTTTTTACCGTGAAATTTACGGACTTTTTCTTACAGTGTTGGCTTGTTGTCTTTAGTGTCAATCTAAATCCAGAGAGATAACAAGAATAGAATCTACAACCAGTGGTAATCTCTCTCTACAGTCTGCGAACAAACTGTCCTCAAGGAAGA
>NW_015115439.1:130985-135666 GCF_001443285.1 Poecilia latipinna
CCCAAACAAATTTTTTGTCAGGGGGCCCATGATTCCTGGCGGCGCCCCTGCACACTGGAGGGACTATGTTTCTTGACTGGCCTGGCAATACCATGGGATTCCCCTCGAGGAGCTGGCCTAAGTGGCTGAGGAGAGAGAAGTCTGGGCCTCCTTACTTAGGTTGCTGCCCCACGACCCGGCTCCCCATAAGGTGGGAGAGAGGGTGAGAAAGAGGGAGGGACGGACGGATGGGTTTAACCACTCTGGATCTGGGAACCTTGCCACAGACCCTTGCAGAAGGCAACATCCATCATGCTCTTACTAAAAGATGGTAAAAAAAACAGAGTTATTGCTCTATATCTTAGACCCATTATCGTCTATCTCCAACATTGTGAATTCGCCAAACCATTTTGGTATATTTTCAGGATATAAAAGGAATTTCCCAAAGAGTGAACATTTTCCAATTAACTCTCCGCTCAAAATTACAGAAACTGAGTTGCCCTTCCCTCTCTCTAGAACAGGATTTAAATATTTGGGAATTAATGTGACCCGTTCATTTTCTGATCTGTTCGGAAAGAATTTCACTCCTCTGCTTAATAATCTTAAATGTGACCTCCAGAAGTGGAGTGTCCTAAATTTATCCTTAGCCGGCAAAGTAGCATGTAGTAAAATGAATATATTGCCAAGATTTATGTATCTTTTTCTGAGTATTTCAGTTTTCTTCCAAAATCATTCTTCAGACTTCTTGATGAACAGCTGTCCTTGTTCTTATGAGGTTATAAATACCCCAGAATCAGTAGGCGATTCCTTCAGAGACACAAAGAAGAGGGTAATGTGACTCTACCCAACCTGATGTATTATTGGGGAGCAAACCTACAAACAGTCTGATTGCTTCAACAATCAGATGTTGACTGGTACCAATTAGAACTGAATGGATGTAAACCATCATCAATCCCTGCATTAGTTACCTCAAAGCTCCCTATCTCCCCTAAGCAATACTCTTCATGCCCAATTGTAATCTCCACCCTAAAAATCTGGCCACAACCAACACTTCAATATGTTGAAGGACTTGAGATGTCAAACTCCAGTCCTCAAGGGCCAGTGTCCTGCAGTTTTTAGATGTGCCACCGGTACAAAACACTGGAATGAAATGGCTTAATTACCTCCTCCTTGTGTAGATAAGTTCTCCAGAGCCTTGCTAATGACCTAATTATTCTATTCGGCGTAGTGCAGCAAAGGCACATCTAAAAGTTGCAGGACACCGGCCCTTGAGGACAGGAGTTTGACACCCCTGGACAGTCTATGAACTATAGTTTACATGTCTATAGTCCCATATGTGATAACCATGTTTTCCTGGCAGCCATATAAGATCCTGTCTTTACTTAGTGGTGGAGAGCAGGCTTATGTAAATTTAGTGATCTTTATATAGATGGAATTTTTGCTACCTTTAATACCAACACGTCTAAATTTAATTTACAGTGTTCCATCCTATTCCGCTATCTCCAGATTCAAGAATTTGTTTGTAACATCAGTCTTTGCTTTCCTAAAATTAAATTAAAGTAAATTTAATGCATCTATCTTTGGTTAAAGCTCAACACATCTGCCTTCCGATTGGTTGGTTCACCTAAAACAGGTGAGGTTTCACCCTTAAGCTCTTAGTATCACAATGTGGGAAGTTTAAGCCTTGAGTTTCATATGCAAAGTGTTCTGTTTACTTGTAGCCAGATGTTGACAAACTAAAACAAGATTTTTGACAGAGTTTTAAGAGGAGCAGGAAAAGTAAATAAAGTGGATTAGCACTGCTTATCAACAACTCATAGTGCCAAACGGGACTCGTATAAAAAAAAAATTTTTTGAGGTAATTCCATGGTCTGTAATTAATTAATTGAAACTAATTGCATTCTAATCAGAAACCATATGTCAACAAAATAAATATCTTAAAATTCTATTTACTGCTAAATTATTGAATAATTAGACACATGAGGTCAACAACGAGAATATTTATTGTTTTTAATCTATTATTTAGGCTATTCAACCATAAGATTTGTGCAAAGTGCTATTATATCTATGCAGCTTTCCAGTGTTTCAGAAACCCCTGATCATTCATGAAACTTCTTTAGAAATGTGAACTGCATTAGCGTTGGGGACATCTGTGCTGCTGCCACATGTTTAGCACTGAGATGCTGTTGTATCCTCGAATAGCTTTGCTGATAAGTTAACTCCTTTTAGCACATCTTGAACACAACAATAATGTTTTCCAGCATCCCATCAGATCATTTTTTTAAAGAAAAAATTAAGTGAGAAGCGGCGTTGTTGACCATCATTGTTGTTTGGGCTTCAAATTTACAGACGTACCAAATACAAAGGTTCAGGCCAGGGACTTTTGTATGCAAGAAAAAAAAATTAATCGCATTAAAAAAAATGTTTCTGTTAAAACCTACGTAAATAATTAATCAAAATGAAAGCAATAAAGTTCTGGACATTTCCATTGTGGTGATCTGTGTTTTTCTGTGTGTTATTTTGAGGTTTTCTGTGTCCTGTTTTCTCCTATGAATCTCTGTGCCATCCTGATTGTTTCCAGCTGTGTCTCGTTTCTTTGATTACCCTCCCAGTGTATTTAGTCCCACCTGTTGCCTTTGTCTGTTGTCGGATCCTCATCGTGTAACGTCTTGCTGCCTGTTGTTCAGTTCGATGGATTTTTCATTAAATCATCATCACTTCAACCTGGGTCTGCCTGCGTCCTCCCTCACCATTCCTCACAAATCATGACATCCATAACATGTTGCTGACCATAAATTGAGCCATTAGCATATCATAAAACTGATACAGCAACAGTCTTCTCTCAGAGGCCTTTTTAAATGAACTGACATCAGACTTGTATAGCACTTTTGAAGAGATTCAACAACACTTCATCTTTCTTTCCCATTCAGGCACACATTCACACACTGATGATGGCAAGCTACTTGATTGTAGCCAGAGATCCAACCATTCTGAACATACTTGGATGATACGAGTTACGACAACATTAAGTTTTTCTTTGAGATAAAATAAGTTTAGAATTGAATTTAATTGTGGGAAAAAAACTTGTGTTTATGCAACTTTTCTACACATGAAAAAATTGTCTTCAGCTCATGCATATATAGGGAATTCTCGGACAGATTTCTTTTACAGGGTGACAAAGCCATGATTCACAGCTGTAAGTGTTTGGAAATATTCACAAATATCAATTCTCAATCCTACAGTCCAGATGACTCTTCAATTGAGGACATAAACGCAAGCCATCAAACTTAAACCCTGTAGCTGATTTCTTGCATTCCAACATTTGAACCGTTCTCAGAGCAGAACTTCAGATTCGGAACTGGAAAAGTCTTGAAGTGGGTGGAGCGGTGGTGGTGGTGGGGTTGCACTAAATCCCTGTGGACCTGTTATTATGTCTACATCTGGGCACCGAGCCTACAACATCAGGCACACATTTTTCAACTGGGCTTTTTTCCAGATGAGCACACCACTTAGCTGAACTTTGGCCAAGAGTAAAACAGAGCTCATTACTGAGAAATATGCTTGCAGGCTCACATTTTAAAGTGTGTGAGTAATTTTTCAATATGAACTAGGAGGAGGGGAAGGTGGAGGACCTGTATCATCTGAAGAACAAAGCACAGATTCTCAATGTTAGGCTTGAAAAGCTACAGTGACTTGCACACCCTGGACTTTTTTGTCACATTACAACCCCAAACCTCAATCTGTAGTAGCACAGAACTGTAAAGTGGATGGAAAATTATGCAATATAAAAATGCATGGTGTGCAGTTGTATTCTTTCCCTCTAAGTCAATTTATTGTGGAAGCTCAGTTTTTTCAATAATTTACAAATTTATTTAGTCTAAGTGTTTCAGGAACTCCTTATTAGGCCTGTTACAATGACAAATTTTGCTGGCCAATTAATTGTCCCAGAAATTGTTGCGATAAACAATATTCGTGTCATTTTGAGACCATTGTTTACAAATAGCATAAAAATTGCATAACAATGCAAATACACCTTGTCTGAAACACATTTTAAATAAAAAATTGGGATGGGGTTGGAGTTCACATTCAGATCCTCCGGTTCTTGGCAGGGGGGAAAGGGAGCCGCCACCCACAAGATGCATTGGTGCGATTTAGATGTGGATATGGCAGTTGTTTAGTTGCTACTGTTTTACAGCGTAGCAGCTCCACAGGTTCAGTGGTTCACTGGTGACTGTGATGAACACAGTCACCAGTGATTCATTTTGAAGCCAAAGCGCTCCCAGACAGCAACTGTCACGTTCGCCTTTTAAACCAGCGTTTCCCTGGCTCTCTCCTCCTCATCGGGCTTTATGTTACGCTCTGTGGTAGGAGACCAGGAGCCTGGTAGGTAACTGAGGTAATGTTCATTCGGTGACAGTAGTCAGCACTGCTCCCTCTCCATTCATTTCTATGAAACTTGCATGGTGAGGCGACAGTCACTTGACCTCATCCAGAAGAGCAAACAGCATAATTCATACATGTGAAATTTCTAGCTTGTACATGTAGACGAGCACACGTGGGCTAATGATGCTACACAAGAAAGTAGAAAATTATTCAACTCCTGTTGCTTCTGTCAATGGGTTTTGAAGCAAAATGTAACTCCCAGTGGGCCAAGAGAAGCAGCTTTACTGTCCATCGCATGTCGCTTGTGCATCAGATTTAT
>NW_015115439.1:138889-140231 GCF_001443285.1 Poecilia latipinna
GTGCATCAGATTTATGTGTGCATGAGAAACACATTGCAAATATTTCAGCTCAGGACTTGTGAATGTAAAAAAACAAATAAAATTATTTGCGATAAAATTTTTATCATGTGAAAATCTATGTATTTAATTAGTTGAATTTAACGAAACTCAATAAAACTAATTTTTATTGTTTGGCTTTCCCATAAGGCCAGTCATTATAAATATTTGTCCTATCTGTTTTAATTTGTGTTTCATGAATACTGCACAACACTGGTGCAGTTAATACCTGTTTTTAAAGTGCTTTATAAAAAAAATTGACATTGGTTAAATTACCAACTGTAATTCTAACACATGGACATGTTTTGATCCAAGTCAATCTATTGTAGCTCAGACTATAACATGCTTAGTGTTGTCTACATAAAATAACCCTATTGAGTCTAAGAAAATGTATGAAGATAGCTATTTTATGACTCAGTTTTGCTACTTCTGCTAGACAAGGAGAGAGAAATAACCGATTGAACTATTTGCACTCTTGAACTGTCCCTACTGAAACAAATCATTCGGCTGGACCTCTCATCTAAATTACTAATGTTTTATAAGAGCTGAGTGGCACTTCCCACGGTTCTGAAGGTAATTCCCTCAAGATGGTGGTGTATGAAGCTGAGCATGGACTTATGTGCCTGGATGAACTTACCTGACCCTCTGGATCCAGATGCAGTAATCCGTGATGTACAAGTCATTCAGTATGTAGGCTGGGTCGTTCTCTCTGAAGACTTTATGAATATCCAGCAGGCATTTGAGGACACAGGCTTTTCCTTGGCACGGGAACACAGCGTGGAAGGCAAATGGAAAAACAGTGTTATTTGAAGTCTGTACAGAGGATGAGAATGTGCTGTGGCTGCTGGCAGATGCAGCATCCATCTTAAGGCTTGCAGTCTTTGTTCCATACATAAAAGCCAAGGTATGAGATGAGAGGGAAATCCTAGCATGCTGCAGGGTAATTTGATCCGTATGTTTCAAAAAGAGTTCCTGGGTAAGAAGGGACTCATTTGAGACATAGGAGACAAAGAACCTGAGTGTGTGTTTAACAACCCCTTGACACTAGAAACCTATTTCAAATTCATTTTGCATTCTATTTAATGCTGGTTCTATCTGGAGTGTGCAACTTTGGTATTGATGCTGGTGTTTTTTGTGCGATGAGTTGTAAGGATTGCACTGATATAAAAATTTGGCCCAATACCAAAATCCAATATTTTCATTGCAGCTGCGGCTGATAACCAATATTTACCGATATTGCATAACATAAAAAAAAAAATTCCCCTCTCACCCTCCGTGTGTGGTCTCTTTCATCCTCTGAGCTCGG
>NW_015115439.1:145298-151194 GCF_001443285.1 Poecilia latipinna
ATATATATATATATATATATATATATATATATATATATATATACAAGAAAGCACAGATCCTTTCTACACCTTGAAAGAAAACAATCACACTGCTGAGTTCTCTGCTTCAGTTTAACTCCTCACAATAATAATAATGCAATGCATCACTGTCAGAAACAAACAGCAAGAAGATGGAAATAAATACAGTTTTTTTGTTGTTGTTGTTTTTAAAGGTTTTATTGCTTCTAGTGACCTTTATTTGAGAGTAGTCTGACAAGACAGTAGGTAATGAGAGAGGGGAAAGACATGCGGAAAGGGTCATCCTTATATGGGTTGTGCTTTACCACTGCGCCACCACAGCATGCCTAAATATCCCATTTTTATTTATTGGACGGATATCAATAAGTTAAAAATGACTAGAATATGTGCAAATTCTCGTCTTGACAGCGTCAACCTCCGGATGAAGAAGGCCTATACCAATGTATAAGTTGATGTTAGAGTAGAAATATTGTGAATCCCTAAAAAAGTTATTAAAGTTTGGTGATATTGATATTAGTGCAGATATATTATGCATCCCTATAAAACATGACTAAAATTTTCCAAAGCCAATAAGAGTATTAATATATTGTGTGTCCCGATAAAACAACTACATCTGGCCAAAACTGATGTTAGTACCGATATATTGTGAATCCCTATAAAAAATTATGTAAAATAGGTCAATATTGAGGCCAATTCAGCCACCAAGTGGTAGGCCATGTAAACTGGCGGAGCAGGGTTAGCGGATGCTGAGCGCATTGTGCAAAGAGGCTGACAACTTTCTGCAGAGTAAATCACTACAAACCTTCAAACTTCATGTGGGCCTCATGAACAGGCCCATCCAAGCCATGCATCCATGGCTTGGATGATGCATGCATCCAAGCCATGCATCATCAAGTGATGTAAAGCATCGGATGCAGTGGTGTAAAGCACGCGGCCACTGAACTCTAGAGCAGGGGAAGCACGTCCTCTGGAGTGACAAATTGCGCTTCTCCATCTGGCAATCCGATAGATGAGTCTAGGTTTGGCGGTTGCCAGAACAATGGTACTTTTCTGACTGTATTGTGCCAAATGTAAAGTTTGGTGGAGGGGGGACTATGGTGTGAAGTTGTTTTTCAGGAAGTCCATAAAGACATGGAGGGCAGAGTCTGGTGTGGGTGAACTTGGCTGGCCTGAACAGAGTCCTGACTTCAACCCAATAGAACAACTTTGCGAAATGTTTCTTTTCTTAGGTTTTTCTAACACTCAGCTCTACACACATTTCTAAAGATTCAGTTTTGATTAAGTTCAGAAAGATATTTAATTTTCATGCTGTCAGGACATACAATACAATCCAGTCTTTCATACTTTATAATTACAAAATATCCTCCCCCCACAGCTCAGGAGTTGGCATAAAGGCCTGTTAAAACACATCCAGCTGGACAGATACTTGAATGGAAGACACTTGACATATACAATCCTACCAAATATTGCTTCCAAGCAGTCCTTTGATGACAATATTGATTTCCATACAATTACACTGCGATATCAACTATGATTCAATATGTTATGCAGCTCGTTGTCTGACTGCATTGTGCCACGGGTACAAGGGAAGCCTCTAACAGCTGCTCCATCCTGACATTTGATTCCCAGACAGACAGATGAGAGATCAATTTGGCTGTTAGATCTAGAGGAAAATAAAACACACAATATTATCAAAAGTATTCGCTCAGCTCCCTGTACACACCTAGATCACGTAAGCATTTAAAATACAGGAAGTCAATGAGGTGAGTGAACGCCAATTTGGATGTGATAAGTAATATTTTGCCTCATCACATATTTCAACATGGTCTTCGTAAATCTGTTGAAAAACCTTGCAGGAAAGTGCCGCAAATGCATAATGTAGACGCTCTGTACAGTTCTGCAAGCTGTGCACACCAAATTAGGCCATCATTTTTCAAGGTTAGCAATGCAAAACGAGGACGCATGACGTGGTTGGGCTGCCGTTGACTTATAATCACAGTCCGAAGACCCACACCAGGTAACAGGAGTTCATCTCTGTTATAAGTCAAGTGCAATGAACTTGTACATCTCTGATTTGTGAACTGGATTTTGTTTTGTGACATTACATTAATAAGGTTTTTGAAATGGCTCATTTTCTAGACAGCAAAAATATTGTCATTGCCAAAAATTTCAGGGTAGATTTTTTTAAGTGCTTGGGTTGTTTTCAGAAGCAGTAAAGACAAAATTGGAAGTACAAAACATGTAAATTATAAATTTTGCATAACATGTCCCCTTTAATAAGCAGTTATAAAACAGAAGCCTTTTACAGTGTGTAAACTTTTTAACTGAAGAAAATTAACTAAAGTTTAAAAAGTGAATATAACAAAAAAGTTTACATTAAAATGTACAAAAGCCATTTGCTGTAAGTGCAAAGTTCACATAAGTGACACATGCCCCACTGCATGTGTGATTTGAAATGGTTTGGGTTTACAGCTCAGGTTTGCAGAACCACAAAAAATCTGCACCTACCATTCCTATGTATGCTTTTTCTCAAAATGATCCAACAAACTGAACTGCTCCAGCCTCCCTTCCAATCAACCATTTAAATAGCTTAATGGTGTGGCCAACAACTCCATGAGGGTCAGAGAATCAGCTTTTCCCAACCTCCACTGAGCTGGTTGGCATTGTCTAGGGGCATTCCGGACCAATCCAAACAAACAGCACACACGAACAGTGAGGAAAAGCTTAAACTAACATTTGGTTCTCATTTAAAACATGGGGTTATACACGGGAGCTGTGCCCTAAGAAGAATTTGGATCATATGAGGCAAAAGCACATATGCTTGCAAGACTTGGCCTTTTTTTTCTCAACAGGAAGACTGTATCATTTTCTCAGCTTGTGGAAAACTAGAGGAAAGGTTACACTTTGATTCTAGCTAAATAGAAGGGATCAAACTTTTTAAATTAGTAAAATTCAGGTAAGCTAAATCTCTCTACCAGCTTCGCAGACCTACAAGCATATTTGCCCATTTTTATTTGGAGAATTGAAAAACATCTGTCTGGCACTTAAAATTGACTGAGCCATTCTAACACAACCCAACCATTCTATCTTTGGCAGGATGTTTTGGTGCTTCTGTCTTGCCCGTAGGTGAACCTCTACACCAGTTTTAGGTGTTCCGCAGCCGCTAACACGTTTTCTTGAGGATTCCTCTCCAGCAACCAAACGCCTAACACAATGTTTCCCAACCCTGGTCCTCAAGGCACACTGCTCTGCATGATTTAGATGTTTCCTTCCTTCAGCCCAGGTCATGTTTTCTGACTGGCCAGAAATTCATCCTGAAAAATCCAGCTCTACCACACAAAACCCAGATGGAGAACTGAATGGTGATGACAACTGATCAGAATAGTGTAGGAAGACAATGGCTAGGCTTTTAGGCTTGAGGAGTGCATGAATAAGAGATGTGCTGTTGATGGAGTCTCATACTGGGGCAAAACAGTAGTCTTAAGTATTAGAGAAAAGTGATGTTTTGAAGCTTATCTCTTTTTAGTCAGGGCAGATTCAGTTTGTACTCTCCATAGTTTGTGGAGATTTTAAGGTGAAAAATCATTGGATTGGGGAACATGAAACCTTCAGTTTTTTTGTAAGAGCTTCAGTGATGAAATGTTATTTCAAATGAACACCAATAAAAAAGTTTTTTTAAACACTATTTTGCCAATGTTCAATGCCTAAAAGGTATAGAAAGTTCACTCCCTTGGATGTTTTAACCCTTTTTATTGCTTTTACAAATCCGTCATGAACAACAAAGCTTTTTGGGGGGGGAAAAAAAAAAAAAAAAACATTCCAAGTGGCGACACTTTTTTACTGGCACTAAGAGCATGAGCAGGTTTTGTAAAGCAAATACACCTGTAGAAAGTGTTCTGCGTTTTTACTTAGGGGCAAAAAGCAAGAAAAGAAAATGGTAACACTTTATTTGAAGGGGGTTGAATAAGACTGTCATGACACTGTCATAAACATGACATAACACCTGTCATGAACATGAATAAGTCTTCATGAATAGTTATGACTGTTGTCATAAAGCGTCATTCGGTAAAAAAATGACACTTTTAATACAAAGTTGACATTATTCGAAATG
Organism: Poecilia latipinna; assembly: GCF_001443285.1. Taxonomy (NCBI): domain Eukaryota; kingdom Metazoa; phylum Chordata; class Actinopteri; order Cyprinodontiformes; family Poeciliidae; genus Poecilia; species Poecilia latipinna. Next base: position 149,428 of record NW_015115439.1, read on the forward strand.
TCTTCGTTATGACAACTTGTCATTAACCTCGCCAAAAATGTCTTCGTTATGACAACTTGTCATTAACCAAGAAATCATGATCTGACATAAATTTGTTATAAAAGCATTACCGATTAAACTTTAAAAAATAGTATTATGTCATGTTTATGACAGTGTCATGACAGTCTTATTCAACCCCCTTCAAATAAAGTGTTACCAAGAAAATCACTACCCTGAACACACTCAAACCCGGTTGTACACTTTTTTGACTTTTCAATGACTATCGTACAAGTAGGTCAGAGTTGTTTTTTTAACTTCCCTCTGATCAGATGTCTGAGCTTTCCCAGCTTTCTCAACGTTCAGGAGACTACGGCATCTTCTATAAAATATATGGATGGATGAACAAAGACATCTGTCGACTGGATCCTGCTGCAGGTAACATTTAGTTTTCTTGTCATGTTGGTAAAAGAATGACAGCACTATTATCCTGATGCTGGCCTCCATACCTCCTAACTCCAGTGTCCCATACGCTCCCTGCTCCTCCCTGCATTTCTGATGGCTCTTGAGTTACACTTCCAATGCAAGTGGAGGGCCTTGTTGGGAATACTTGCCATCATGCCTCAGGGCTGCTTAAATATTTACCGCTGAATAGCATTTCCTCTGCAGCCCTAACCTGTCTACCACTGCTGAAAGGTTTGTTTTGCTAATACCTATGAGTGATTGTTTAAGCAGCCTTGTGAAAAGAGTGGCTTAAAACTGGAGTGTGCATTATAGTTTCCCTCACTATGACAAATTAATGAGGATGCAGTGTAATTCTGAGAGGAAACACTCTAGACACAAGCCAGGCCAAATTTCTGTGCTGTCACAGTTTATTAGGGGAGAGCCACATTACTCATTTTAGCATAATGCTTGAACTATGGATGGGTACAGCAAGAAACATGAATAAACAGGGTTCTTACACAATTCTACAGACTGGCATGTTTGCTTGCTTGTTTGTTTGTTGCCTGGCTGGCTTATGGATGGACAGATCAACAGGTCGATGGATGGATCAAAAAGCTAAACTTTTATTTGCACCAACAGTCACAACTATTTAGCAATGGAAATGAATAAATTAAAAAAATATTTTTGCATACTTGTTCCTTTTATTCAATTTCCAGACTTTACGAGGAACCCAGAACAAAGCAGTAACTCCTACCAAAAGCTGGGCTTGAATATTAGATTTTGTGAACTGAAAAAATGTATTAGGTTGAAAACGGAAGTAGATGTTCAAACATAAGAGAAAGACAGTGCGGGGCAAGAGTGACAAACTGTCTTTTCTCTCACACTCCCGAATACTAATCTTCCTACTCGGTGAGTCGATGAAATGCTAATCAGGGACTTAAAAGGCCTCTAATTTGCTGTCATTTACCAGTGTTAGAATTGTCACCAGCAGGATAATATCAAAGTGTGTTTACATTGTCGACTCTTCACAGTCTGTAGGGGCTTCTTCCTTTAAAGATTAAAGATATCAAAGTCAAAAGTCCACTTTCCACTAATTCATGTTTCCCTCCCTTGGGGCGTAAAAGCCCAGGTGAAAATAAATATACTAAGTATATAACATTTTAGCCTACTTTAAGTCAGACTAATCATGAGTATAGTTCAAGTTTGCTTAGGATTAGTTAACTTGAAGTGTGTTAGAACAACTAATTTTGTGCTTAGTGTATTTTAAGATAAGGTCATTTTATTTATATAGCACATTTTCAGCAACAAGGCAATTCAAAGTGCTTTACATGAGTTAACAGGAAATAC
>NW_015115440.1:0-22166 GCF_001443285.1 Poecilia latipinna
TACAGCTCCCTTTTTTAACCTTCGTCTTCTGATTTCAGACTCAGGCTCTTGTATGTCCTCACGTTTGAAATGCCGGCTACAAACTCTAGTGTGAGCTTTGATGGCTAAGTTAGCTCTCCGGATAGCCACTATCCATTTTTTCCGTAACTCCTCATCAGTAGGGAAGCAGAAAAAACTGACAAATTTATTACACCTGCTACTCACCGGACACAACGGTACACAACAAAATTCGGATGTTGTGCCAGTTGCTCGAAGATATGTCACTTCCAGTGACTTCTACATTCTCACAAGTGCTGAGAACTATATGGAAGCACAGGCTACCGGGCACATTCTATGTGGCATAAATCTAAACGGAAGTACGTCACCACCTCTCGTGGCATATACCCTATTAAACCTCTCCTTGTTTAATCTCTCCCCAATCACACTGCACGTTTTACTGCTGCAGCCCCCTAGTGGTTAACATATTGTAACTTCACTAGCAGAACTAAAGTTCAACTCACTTTTGTCCTGTTAGACTCCCTTCACATGGTCAGCATTTGTCAGGTTTTGGTGGAATTAACCTTTTTTTCTCCCAGTTTTAGTCTGTTTTTTGCAGGTTGTTCCACGCAAAACGATCCTTGGCTCTGCATGTATCTGGAGAAGATGCGGGTCACGAAGTAGAAGCGGAGCAGGTGGTGGTCAGACTGATGCTGACGGACCTCTGTGTACTCGGTCCCATTGTTCATTTGGTTCAGACAGCCTCCTTCCACCAAGCAGTCCAGCTCGCAGCTCATCTCACCCTTGCTCTATATCTCACACAATGCCGGTACAAGACTATATATCACATATAAAGATACGCCTAGAAACATTTACCTTTCCCTAATGACAATGCCTATTTTTAGAACTTTCGGGTGACCAGGTGCCCGTGGGCACCGTGTTGGTGGCCCCTGCTCTATTATTTGGAAAAACTCTAAATACTCCAAATATGACTGTAGAGTTCTGCTACATTCCAAGTCAGTTCCAGTGGTAACAGATCTGAGTTTAATTTATCAAAATGGGAATCACAGATGTACTAAGAGAAGAACTCCAGGTTTTAGTCGAAGACTGTGTAATTCCTGCAATTGAAGAATTTATCCGCCATATTTCAGAAGAAGATTGGGAAAATTTGGCAACAGGACACCAAGATGAAAGCTTCAGAGAGAGGACTAAATATCTGCTGAGGTATTTAACACAGGTCTTTTCAGATGTGGTTTTGAACCCAATTACCACCAATACAAATATAGAGACTTAAAAGTCATATTTAGAAACGTCGTTTCTCAGGCCTTTGCTCAAGCTATGGGTATTGAACGAGGACTTTGAATCTGAGTGTGCAGAGACATTTAACATGTTTTTCTTAAAGCGTGTGATATTGGCGGTCAAGTCTCCCTTCGAAGAACCCAAAGAGCTGCTAAAGGTGGGTTTAAGATTCAGTTCTTTGGTGCAATCTGTCATCATTATCATCCAGGAACTGATAACGATGAGGCGTGGAATTGAAGATCTCAGAAAGTCATGTGAGAATGAGAGAAAAGAGACAATACGGCTTTTTGTGAAATGGCTGATGTGTAGAGGCATCAGGAAGTCAAAGACGTGTTGCTGTCTCTACCTGAAAGACAGAAGAATTAGTAGTTGACAAAATCTGGGCTAAATGGAATTTGAAATCAAGCAGAAATGGCTTCCAAGTCTGAGCCAGAAGGTTTTCAATGACATAACTAAAACCTTGGGCTTCTCTGCTGGATGGTCCCTGGCTTTAATGGAACAAAAGTTTGTCGACAACATATTCTTGTCATGTTTTGAAAATGAAACCAAGAAGCACCAGAAAAAGAGAGGCAGTTTTATTACATTCTCGTGCTGTTGAAACCTTGACACGCAGTTTTATTTGCCCAGAGTTTTCTTAATTTCCTCCACCTTTGGTTGTTAATTGTTTCCCTTTATCGATTCAGCTGTTTTTGTTTTCTTATCTCCCCGTGTGTATTTAACCCTTGTGCGTGCGAGGACTGAGGCAAACGTAGAGGACTATGGCAAATGATACAAGTTTTACATGTGTGGGCTTGGTTGGACCCCATTTCTACAAGGGGTAAGTTCACCCATGTCTCTTTCTTTTCGTGGGATCCTCTGTTGTGGTCCGTTGTCGACTCCAAGCCAGTTCGAGTTGTACTCACGCACACAGTGTGTGCAAAGTCCTTGTTTTCACTAAAGACGCCCATCTGTCCCTCCGTCTATCCCCAAGACGCCACGCTGGAAAAACAGAAAATATTGCATATTTTCATTTTTTGAAGAGTGGGGGGAGGGAGTGTTTTTTTTTTAAACAAGCATCTAAAATGCATATTCTTAATCAAAGTACAAATATCTGAGTGCTCCTAAATGCCTCCGACGTTTGTTTGTTTGTGATTCTCTACAGTTGGTTCACCCTTCTTCGGTTGTGCCTCACAGGTAAGCGCTGTTGGCAAAAGTTTTTCCAAGTTGTTCAAAAATGTGTTGATGTTGATTCCATCATAATACAAATATGGCAGAAAAGTAGTTCACATCTTTTTCTCTCCTTTTTTTTCCCATAGGATGGCTTTAATTAAGCTCCTTAGCAAGAGACCAGACACATCATAATGGCTCATAATGGACATTGACAATCCTAAGAAGAAAGAGATTCTGCTACATAACGAACAAACATACATTTCTGCAGCTCTTTGGGAGCCTCTGGAATCAGCAGATATAAAACTTAATGGAAAGTTACGTTTTAGTGAAAGTTATTAAACAATACTTTTACCGTGAACAAAAAATCCCTCTCAAAATATTAATGTTGCCTTTGTTGATTTTCTTGTGAAAGAAGATTAAATTTGAGTTTGAAAAATAAATTGTTGGGGTTTAAGTCATGATGTAATTTGTTTTGTGTAAAGTTATTTCGTATGTATTAATAGTTCTGACAGAATTGGTTTCTACGATGGCCCTGAGGTGCAAACCACTTAAACAAATTGAAAAACACAAAATTAAGGCAGCACATTTACAAAAATAAATTTATTGTGGCCATTTATGTTATTTTTTTCACAATATTACAGCATAAGGAAACAGCATCCAATGTTTACCAATGTTGCTTTTAACGTTATTGTGTTCGCCAGTTAAAAACTAGTTGCAGATTTAAGAGGGCGCCTCCTTGCTGCTCTCTGGATTATTTTAATTTCAGTCCACTTAAGGTTTGCTGTTATATCAAATTATTTTAACTCAGACTTGCTTAATTTATAAGAAACATCTTTCAGACAACTGACATGCCCTAATTGTGTGTGCGAGGACTGAGGCAAACGTAGAGGACTATGGCAAATCATACAAGTTTTACGTGTGTGGGGTCGGTTGGACACCGTTTCTATACAAGGGTTAAAATCGTTACCATGTTTGACCACAGATAAAAAGCAACTTGCAAACTTCAGGTAATCATAGCAATACGTTTTCAATAATCATTGCAAAATACTTTATAAAGTTTGGTCCATTTACTTGTATTAATTTACTGGCAAGTGGGCCACATTCAGTATGGCAGCTGCTGTGACGTATCGCAGCAGTGGGCCTGTCCACTCAATGAGGCGTCGACATATTCGTCTCTATGGGTAGAATGATCTTAAAGATGCACCGAATGAATGCAAACTACCCAGCATTGGCTGAGATGGTGCATAGTTTTTTAAATCAGGGGTTTCCAAATTTTTCTATGCTTTCTGCAGGAATCTGTCACAAAACTGTTTGCAACACCCTTATTTATACACAATTTCTATAACATATGGCTTAAAGTAAAGCTGAGAAAATTGCTGATACCTTAATAAAATATGTATTCTACCTCTAAGCAGTTTGGTTTCGGTCAATACTGTCAAAATGACTAAAACGTATTTTTTATATTGGACAAGTAATTTATTTTACAGAATTTCTGCTGTAAAAGATCTATAATATACATATTTTATCATGGCTGTTGTGAATATTGCCAACGAACAAGGCATTTAGTCCAGTTTTGGTCGTTTATTGAACTTTTGGAAAACAGCGGCTACAGTGCAGAAAAATAAAAAGGAGAAATAATGTAGAAAAACCGATTAAGAGTAGCGAGATATTTGCTACCGGTTGTTCGTTGTTATCTCGTCTCCCCAGGTCCGTTAATGTCGTGTGTAAAAGTGAAACCACAAAGACAACACTCATTGTTCAACTGAACAATCAACCAGAATTTTATTCCAAACAATCAAGTGCATAAAAATCACACCAACAGCTCAACATGGTCATCAGATACCAAAGAGAGTGTGGCAGTTAAGACAGTTCCACCCCAGTGAACTGACCAGCTGTTTTAGCTCAATTGCTGGGTTTCGAAATTCAGATGGAGGGCCGGAAGTGGATTTCTCCGGTTCAAAGCAAAGCAAAATTGATCATAAGTAAACTAATCTCCTAAATGGGCTGGAACAGTCGAGGCATCTCGAAAAAATATGCATATATTTAGGATATGATCCATATTATCTCGGTAAGAAAAAAAAAAGACTTCTCATAATCTTGAGGATTTACCAGGTGTCGAGGCCATCCACAAAACTAACTACCTGGAGCTGCAGACCTCGTATTATACGATGAGCCAGAAGAAAGTTTTCAAAAGCCTGGAGAATACAGTCATTTAGTTTCAAGCTGGGTCAAGCACTTAGGATAAAAAGCAGCATTAGATGGCTGTCGACTTGTTTCTGTGGGTGAGTAGTGAGTTGTGCTATTTTAAGTAATTTTAGTCTATGATAACGATGCTACCGCTAACAACAAACTAACCCATGTCTTTTATGAGCTTGAATCTCCTAAGTTGTATGTTAATGTTGAGTCGTTGTGACGAGGTCCGATACGATTAACACCGATCTACAGAAACGAAACTCCGTGTTCGTGTCTGTTCGTGGCCAGACACGAAGCATGTGGGGGGATAGTAACAGCTCACTGTGACTGTATGGCTAGGTAGGTTATATTTAATTTACTTAGCTTCTTTCATTTTTATTTTATTAGCATGAAAGTCCCACTGAAAAAACATTATATTATCTGCCTGTGACTCGGCACTGAGCTAGCTGCTAACAACATTAGTGGTCTGGGGACAACCACGCTAGGGAATAAAAATAATATATCTTCCCTTACATGTGAATGCTTGTCTTTCTAAGTAACTGTCCAATAACATATCTGGCATTGTTAGTTTCCGCACCTCCTGTTATTAGCTGTAAATTGTAAGTTTTTAAAAAATAAGTCCCCAACAACACTAGTAACAGCCCATAATAATGACGTGTTGCTGTTTCTACGCCAGAGACCGTGCAGGTGTAACCAAGGCCCAAGGGATGAATTAATTGCTGTCTAAGCTATCCTCCCTGTGTACTTTCCCAGGGCACGAACAATAGATGTGTTCATTTCATACAGAAACATTTTACTCAAGAAAGTGGGACCAAAGTTTATCAGCTATTTCGTCCCTTCAAACTGGTTCCTACCGCACAGAGCTCTCCTGACTTCTCCTCTGACCCAGGGCAGATTTTGATTATAAAAATTAGCACACGTTTCATATAATATCTTCAAACTCTTATAAAACAGACATGAGCAGTTTCAATTACTAAACATCTGTTACATTCAATATTTGATGATTAGTTTTCAACCTCTTTGGTTATAATGAACTAAAACATTTTCAGATGAATATATGACTTATATGCTCTTAAGAATGTGATCTACTATAAAAAAAACTACTGATTAGACTAATTTTAATCAAATCATGATCATTATATCTAAGAAAAATGTTCTACTGATTAAGTTATGTGTTGATTAAACCATGAGTCTCAATCTAACCTAAAACGAGGCCTACTCAAAACAATCAGGATCAGTCTAATATTTCAACATGCGCTAAAGTTAAACATAATTAAAACTAGCATAATTAAACAAATTTTTCCAACAAGAGCAATTCAAAACCACTCCTATTCTTATTTTTTTCTCGGTCTGCACGCCATAACCTCCTAGTGACAACAAATCCACTGGACGATAGAACAGAGATTGTGTTCAGGATTCAGCAACAAAAACACGCAAAGAACAGGATATTCAGTCCGTCACTGTTTTATGGTTTGAGGCTTGTTGTTTATTTTGCAACTAATAAGTGATCGTCTGAACACAGCGTTGGTTGACGACTAGCTAATTGAAACACCTGCTCTGCCGATGATCTATCTAGAGTTAGTGTGAGTCACCTTATGTTAGCCGAACCAAAACAAATCCAACTGCACAGCACAACATCTACGTGTTAAAGTTGCTAAAGTCAAGCTAACATAGCTGACTGACTTCCCTCTCCCTCCTATTTTTTTTATTAAAACCTTTTACTGTACTGACCTGTGAAATGTGATGAGGACTTTGTTTTATAGTTGTCGAAGTGTTAGCAAAGCACTGCGTTCCTTTTTCTTTTATATACACTGATTTAAGTCATGAATCCAAAACAAACTGAATTGAAGCCTACTAAAGACAAGCATAATCAATCTAATAGATTGGAACCGCATGTTTTGGTACGTGCTGGTGGCAAGACAATAAAATGTTTACATGGTCCTGAAATAAAAAGGAGAAATAATGTAGAAAAACCGATTACGAGTAGCGAGACATTTGCTACCGGTTGTTCGTTGTTATCTTGTCTCCCCAGGTCCGATAATGTCGTGTGTAAAAGTGAAACCACAAAGACAACAATCATTGAGCCGACAGCTGAGCAGTGTTGAGAAAATAAATTTAAAATAAGCTAGTTTTAAAACTTAACATGTCTTGATTCAAATGGCCTAAATTGTGGTTTTAAATCAGTGACTTATTCTGGCCTATTGACCTTTATTTTACCTGTAGTTCCAGCGGATGGTTTGCTGGGATCGTTTGAACTGCCTTTTGTCTGTGAGAAAACAATACAGTGGAAGTTCCAGCTTTTCACATTCATTTGTGAAAGGCCGTAAACACGGCAGGGGTTTTAGGCTTCAGATAGAGGGTCAGAGATAGCTCCTGGTTGGATGAGCAAAGATACGCCTTATTTGAATAAATTAAATACAAGAGGATAAAACTTTCTACACAGAAGTAACAAATTAGATTTGCCCTTGCAATTCTCCAAAGATGTCTTTGCACGTCTTTGCTTTTCTTTCTTTCTTTCCTTCTTTATGTCAGGTAAATGAATGTATGTCTCCGTTGTTCTGCAGTTTCTGGTGTAAGTTTATTAAACTCTGTAATTCTGTGACGTCAACACGCATTGTTGTTTTCCTTGTGGCTACACGTGGCCTGCCGAGAGGACCTGGGATCTAAGGAAGAGAGAGAGAGCCAAACTTTTTCCAAAGTTAACCTATTTTAGAAATTCTTCCTTAACAGCAGCTAGCTTGCTGCCTTCTCTCTCAGATGCATATAGGGTTTATTGAAGCAATGCCACCAGGGGTATGACTTTTGAAATGGAAAAACATTTTTCAGCTAATACTTTCCTAGTTACCTCTTCAGGGAGAGGCTGATTTCAAACAACTATTCCTGAGTGAATCAAAGAGAGCTTTTGCCAAGAAGACAGAGGACCATGGTAACTGCATCTTTTTGCACGGACAGTCTCTTCCACATGTAAAATACCGAGTTCCATCTGGTATCGACTGATTGAAGCAGTTTTTGCTCAGGAAATTTCTGCTGCTTTTGAATTTCCTTGAGTTTGGTGCTGTGTTCAAAGCCAGAAACAAGTGCACTCGTTTTCTTGTGGATGTCAACCAAGTCCTTTGTTAGACAATCTACGTCTTTTTGAACAGATATGGCTGGGAAGCATACCGACTATAAGACCCAATTATAAAATGAAACACTGACTTTATTAAGGAAAATATAAATTTTAATTCTGTGGTTATGGTGTCCTAAACGAAAGATCTATAATACCGTGTTTGGCACCACCTTAAAGGCGACATGTGGCTGTCATTTAACCCATCTTTTGAGTCTCTCTGACCAACACAGAAGTCACTGGAGCTCTTTAATCTAAAAGTGAAACCTATTGTTTTTTTCACTATTTAGCCTTCTTGTATCCAGGGTCATCAATACTCAGACTCAGGATTCAGAAAATGTATAATATGTCCATACTCTCTGCTTAAGGGAGGTATTAGCAGACAGAATAACTCTCACATAATAATTCTCTGTGTTTTCTGGTCTAATTCACGCTTGGGCCAGAATTTGTTCTACGCAACAATACATTTTAACAGGTTTTCCAAAAATGTCTGTGTACATATACATTTCAACACAGTACTTATTTTAATAGATTACATCTTCACTTGTAATTTCAACATGACGACCCTTTACAACTAGTCAGTTATCAACTGTTAATGACAACACCCATGATTCAAAAGAATGAAACCATCTTGTCAATTTATTTATACAGAATGTCAGAAATTTCAAAAAACAATAACGCAACCTATAATAAGAAAGTAATACTGTAGTAAACTCGTAACTTTAATCACAATTATTCTATAAACTGTTGCTACATTATATTCTCAGGTTCTAACACTCGATTCCTCTTCTTCAACATCATGATCATAATACTTGGTTAATTCCATGTCAGTCTCCAGGTCCTCTTACTCATCTTTCTGAGTGGTGCAGGTGTGTAGTTTGCACATTTCTGTGCACTTCAGCCTGTTTGCAAGGCAGGAACAGTCCGGCAGTTTGCAGGTCCGTACACAGCCATGAGTTCCAGGACGGCCAGTGGTGCTACGGGTCCTCGCATCCAGTCTAATATCAGCGTGCCTGGTGGAATAAGTGGAAGGTAAGTCTTTTACATTTTTTAAGAAATCTAAACAGAACAAATTTGCCAATACATAAGTATACTGTTTTATAAGTAAACTAAAATGGTCAACATTTCTGGTGAAACCATTACCTTGGTCATCAGTTGCCCATCCATGACCTTTTGGCTCTGGTGTGTGTGGCTGTGAGTGATCGCCTCCACACTGCTGCCTGGTCATTGGCACACTGTATATGCATTTTCAAACAGTCACGGCAAGGAGGGAGTCCACTCCACCTCCTTTGGTGCAGAACATCACGTAACGCAGAGCATTGACATTATTTATGCCTGATGATGGCGTATCTGTCTTGTAAACAAATGACTCCATGGTAGTCCACAATTCCTTTGACACATCCCAGGATGTTCCCAAAGTTTTGAAGGATTCTTGGAATGATCCGTTGACTTTGAAAAGTTTGAATTCACCACGTTTTCCTTGCCCTGCAAATGCGCTTACGCTGTCACGACCTGTGAAGGCGTCTACACCAGCAAGAACCTCACGTAGTTCATCCAAGGAACTGCGTAAGATTGCGGGTGTTGATGCATCTTGTCCAATTCTGATATAGGTGGCAATTTATCTTCTCACTCTGTACGAGACAAAGTACCTCGAAATCTGTATTCTCACTAACAATAACTGCGGTTCTGAAGGCATTCTGGTTGACATGATTAACATGTCAGAGCGTACGTGTATCTGCTTCCTCATGGGAAGACTTCAGCTCTTCAGTGACAGTTGTCTTCAGACAATAGCATGTCTCACCAGAGGGTAAAAACAGCTGCTTATCCTTAAGCATTTTAAGGTCCTCTGGTTGCTTCCACTGGCCTACAATAAAAGCTTCTTTGGTCTTCAAGTGCCAACTGCGTAAACCTGAGAAAATGTTGGAGACAATTTCTTTGCTTGACATTGAAATTTATCAAACTGATCTCTCAGACCGCCAATGTAGTCCCAGAAGGACCCTACTAAATCCACAGCTTTACACATGTCCAGTTACACAGACTGCAAAGCTACACTTGCTTTTTCAAAGCGCTGCAGAATGCAGTGCCACAATGTGGACATAAAGGCCTTTCTGTCATGATCCGTGGTTTTCTGTTTATTTTGAGTTTTTCTGTGTTTATTCAGTCCTGTGAGTCTCTGTCCTGTCCTCCCCGTTGATTGCTCCCCAGGTGTGTCTCATTCCCTTGATTACCCCGTGTGTATTTAAACCCACCTGTTGTCTGTGTTCCTCGTCGGATCCTCGTTGTGTGTATTGTCGTAAGTCAGTGTCGTTTGTGTCACGTCTTGTGTTTCGCTCCAGTAGAACTGTGAAGTCCTGGATAGCGTTAGCTCTCGTTTTTCAGTCCTGTGTGTTCAGTTGCTACCGGTATTTGGCTGTGTGCCTGTCTCTTTGCCGTGCTGCCTGTTTTGGACTGACTGAGCTCATCATTAAATTCATCATCTTCACCATAACCTGGGTTCTCTGCGTCTCTCCTCACCACCAACAACCCCACTTCATGACACTTTCAAGCTTATCCATTTTTTATCAAGTGACCTTGCTTCATTCGTTCTTGCAGCATTTTGGTTTGTGTATACCTAAATGATTATTTAATATTTTCAGTCCATTATGCACACTCCGGTTCAAATCGTTTCTGCAGTTCTGTCTCTATCTTTCTACTGGCTGTTGTAAGTGTGACATATGTCAGCATTGCTTTTCTGGAGATGTTGGAGGCCCTAAAGACCGAACCAACATCTCCTGTTTTCATGCTCTTTCATGTGCTCCATTTTGTGCTGTCAGTTTCAAAGTGAAAATACGACCCGCAAAGCAAAACGCAGCTCCAGTGGACAGAGAGTAAAGCAGCTGCTGTCTTTCAACTGCATGTATCTCACTGTCTTCCCACTTATGTTTGGGGTTACCTCGGTTGCCTTTGAAGAAAATATAGGTGTCAATATACTGCTTAAGACATTTAAAATATTAAATCCTCACCCCTCTCAACCTTAAACCTTGCTGTTTAAACATTTAGTGGACCTTTTTTTTTTGTTACAATATCTGTTTTATATATAATTACCTGTGCGTCATCATCACTGCTGCCTCAGTGTTGGACATGGTGCTCATATCAATCAACCGCTATGTGGCGATCAGATCTGTGACCCCCTGTGATACTCAACTACAGTCATGTGAAAAAAGAGTAAAAGTTGGTGTGTGCCTGTGTTGGCTGGATTCAGCTCTCTACAACATTTTATTTGTAAAAGACGATCTGATATGGAGAATGTGTAACCTTTGTTGACTTCGTTACAGGAACTGCTGATTTTGTTTTAATCTTTATTTCAGGCACATTTTGGCAGGCCAGCTTAAATTTCTCCAGAAATATTCTAGTTTTAACGTGTTTTACATAAATAGCATTTCTGCGTATTTCCTTTAAATATGTTTCCGCTTTTTTCTGGATGAGGTCTGTTAAAAATGTAATAAAATAAAAAAAACATTGTAACTGAGAGCCTGCACCTTAGCATCTTTACGTTCCCAAAACATTATTTGTCATATTTGAATGCGTAAGCTTGAGGAATAATTACAATATTTTCTGAGCTTTTTGTGTTTGGAGATGTCCAAGCCTTTGTTGATAAGCTGCCTCCAATAACCAGAGGCTGGCCCTCTGGTTAGATGCCTTAGATTTGCTGACCCAGGAGATTTAGGAGCCATTTTAGCCAGATGTGTTGAGAGAACCACACAACATAAATTACAAACAGTATTGCATTTAATTAAAAAATTAAATGTAATACTAATACAAAATAATAGTGAAGGCACAAGAAGCATTTTTTATATTAACACTTCAATATAAAACTTATCAAACTAATACAGTAGGTAATGTGTACGTTAGAACAGGGTAAAGTACTTCCATTGACAATGCATACATCTTACTACGTCTTTTCCACAATCACGTATCTCAGCAGGTTCACAAAATAGAAACTAAAATCAGAACAACAAAGCTTGTGTGTAAGCAGTAAGTCTCTTGGCTGGATGTTTTCGTCAGGATTGGACCTTGGGCTCGGTGAACGTGCGAGTGAAGTTCTATGTCCTCCTGTCTTAGTTTATCTTTCTCTCATTCTGCTGAGATGTTTTGCGTATGCATGTGCGACTCATTGATCCTGTCATCATACTGAGGCATGACTGTACTTTGATGTTTGAAATCATGTCTTCATTACTTTAACAGGAATGCTTATACATAGTTTATATGTCATAGTTGCACTACCATACACTTTCAATATTTATGAGATACAAGACATTTCTCAAAGGATATTGAGAAACATAAAGGAGTGATGTCTTATTTCTTCATACTTCTGAAATAAAATTAAAAAAATAATAAAAACTACAGGTGCCAAAAACAAGTGAGACAACTTCATTGGAAATCATTGACTCCTAGTTGTAAACGTGATAAAATGTATTTCAGCTCTTTTTATTCAGGATGTGCCACGCTTCTAACCTTTCTAAAGGATTTTTAGAACAGTGTTATTGTTATTATTATAGTCATTTCTGGGTATTTTACAATACATTAGAGTCACAAGAGCCAGGAAGCAAAATTTGGAAAGTGACAATGAGCTTTACTGCTTTTCTAAACCAGGGATAGAAAAGTGCATAGATCACAGGGTTCAGAGTGGAGTTGAAATAAAACAGGAAGAGTGAATATGACGCGTAGGTGTCACTGAGCAGATCCTCTCCTGTGAGGGAGACACAATAATACGGACAGTAACATATTAGAAAAACCACCACGAGAACACCAAGAGTCCTGGCTGCTTTCAGCTCAGATTTCTTCGTCATATTCACTGAAAGCTGCAGAGTGACGGCCGTGACGTGAGAGCGCAAGGCGCGGGCCTGAGACACGGCCGCAACAAACACCCTCATGTACAGCACTATGATGACTGCAACTGGAACGGCAAAACTCACAATGAGGTCAACAGTTCCTGCGATAAAGTCAACAGAAATTAGACAGTCTCCCACGCATGATTTATGCCTGCCCGGCTTTACTAAGTCATCTAATACCACAAGACAGCCGTAGATAACAGAACAAAGCCAACACAGACAGACAACAGCTTTAACTCTTGTGTCTGTGACTCTGGTGGGATAACGCAGAGGGTCACAGATAGCCACATAGCGGTCAACTGATATGAGGACCATGTCTCCGACTGAAGCAGAGGTGATGACAAAGGACAGAGAGTTATACAGAGAACAAGCGAGATCGCCGAGAAACCAGCAGCCGGTGTTTCGGATGATTTCTGCAGGCATCAGCAGGAGACCCAGGAGGAAGTCTGAGACAGCCAGCGAGAGGAGGATGGTGTTAGTGGGCGTGTGAAGCTGCCTGGAGAGAGACAGAAAATCAATATCAAATCAATAAATGCTGGTTTTACAATAACACAGCTATGTACAAACAGCAAAAATAATTCAAACAAAACAAGATTGAATTGCTACTTGAAATGGGAGACGGAGATGATGACGAGCAGGTTGAGAGATGCTGTCAGCAAAGAAATAGAAGACAGCATGATTTGAGGGAGCACGGCTTCAGTCCAGGTCCATCCAGGCTTCCTGCAGGAGGCGTTGGTTAACTTTGGAAAGCAGAGCTCTTCTCCAGTCTCTTGCTCCATCTTCAGAGGTGTGCAAAACAATCAGCTGCAAAATCCAACTATATACCTGATGAATGTCAGCTTGTAACTCCTCCCTTTTTTTTCCCTTCAACCTCTCTCCCATTGTGTATTTTGCTCTGTTTGTCAGTATTAGTGAATAGTTTTCTAATATTTGCAGATCATTAGATGCAACGACAAACATTGATGTTAAGACCTGTCACTTCAGTCTGTCTGTGTCTTTCCTTTTAGGATTCTTTTCTCACTGGCAGCAACACCTATATGTGTACACCTTGTCTGGCATTATACATGAACACTAGAAACTTGACTATTTTTTTAGCTGTAATTGCACAGAACAGCCCAGGAGCTGTATTGACTCCAATTTAAAAAGAAGCATTTACTTTCACCTCAAAGGAGGCACAGCGGTTGCAGAAGAAGATTATGTTGAATATAGTCTAGAGATCAAGAATGTGTGGTTTCTGCAGTGATATCGGCTGGCCTTATCCTGACCCTGGACCCGTACAAGTCTGGAATGGAGGGAAGGTCACCCCAAGTGATCCTCTCTGCAGACCTAATTGTTTGTTGAAGTTCAGGCCTTTCCTGTTTTGTGAAAAGACGGAGTGATGGCCGCGCACTGGACAGGCTAATAGAATAAAGCCAGTGTAGAAGATCACCAGCAGCTCCTTCAGCAGGTTGTACTACTTGAGCTGCCTCGGGTTGTACCCGGTCTTTACTGGGTCTTCCTCCGAACAGTGTCTATGTGTGAGACTCACCTGAGAAATGGTGATTCCTAGGAACTGGAAGCGATTCACTTTAAACAGTGTTGTTGAGGATGGTGAGGGCAGACAGTGTGGGTGGAGACAGTGTGCTGTTTGTCATATGCCTCAACACCAGTTGCCCAAAGGATTTCATGATCACAGCCATCATTGTGAAATGTCTTAATTTCATCTTGCTATGGGGTGTTTCTTGGTGACCTGGATGATGGTGAAAGGTTTGAAGTAGGAGGTAACCTCACATAGCTCCAGAGACATGTTAAAGATCTGGATGAATATGGTGGCCTGAGTGCAGGCTTCCAGGAAGAATGATAAAATACCATCATCCTGGGCCTTTCGTGATCTTCTGAATCTGTTAACAAATTTCTCACTAATCCTTGGTGTTAACAGGAGGTGAATGGTGTAATTAGCCGTTTTTCAAACTTGCAGAAGAAGCTTTTGAGGTTGTCAGCAGAGTTTAGCCATATAAAACCTCTTAAAATGAAAATGTTCATACATGTGAGCTGTGGTTTGTCAGCAGAAATTACATTTCTTAAGTTTGTCAGGTTTTTCAATTGTTGTCATTCTGCTGACTATTTCAATCCATGCTGTCAGTCTTCTCCATATCTTATAGTAAACCTTTAACTTTTCACAACAAGCTAACATCCATGTACCAAGACTGAGTGTAGTATGTTCCTGTGTTTTTCCAAGTCTCATAGTCGTTTGGAAACTATACAAAACAATCCTACAAGCTGGCAATCAGCTGAAAGGATTGATATGCTGGACTGACAATGTGCCAGCCTCAGGCAGTGCAATTTTTTTAATATAGCAAACACCATTCAAACAGTGACACACTTAGCAGTCTCTTGTGAAAGTGTAGATGGCTAACATCTCGTCATCTTCCTAAAATATTAGCATATGTCTTTTTTTGTTGTTGTTTGTTTTGCCTAAATCATCTTTTGGCAAAAATTTACCCATGCCATTAATTTAGGAAGGTGACTGTGTCAATATGACATATATGCTACAGTTAAGAACCTTCACAATTTTAGTTGTTTTAAACTTCAAGAGTCAGCTAAAACAGACAGTTTGTCTGATTAGCTGTTAGCCTTCCACTGCTCCAGGGATTGTTTCACGTCTTTTATAAATTCACTGTAACATGGCATAGATCTACCACAAGTAGGGGAACTGCTACCATCACAGAACCTCACTTCAAATTATCTCGTCCTTTTACCTTGTCTAAAGTACCTGGTTTTTTCTACCATATGTATATCTTTAATGGGCCATCACACATTGGAGCTGTGTTATCATCCACTCAGGATGTCAAATATGACAAATCATGGAGCAAAAAATGTCAAATTAGGCTACGTGTATCAATGCAGCTTTATGTACCTTCCACCTCTGTGACAGCAGTATTAATGCATAACCTTATGTTCACTTGGTAATTAGAGCAACAGCTGTTACCTTTAAAACTGCACATTATCAAGGGTCATATTGTATAAGAAATATATATATATATATTTAGGCAGTCTGCTGTGATACCAAAGAGATTTCTAAAGAGCAAGACAGACACTGTCCTGGCCTGCTTGTATTTCAGACCCAGCAGATCAGAAAACACAAGACAAAGCATTTGTAAAACACCTTTAATCTGAATAATTTTTGTTTGGTGATTCTAAAGGCCAGAATGTCTTTAAAAAACATCCAAATCACAAGGTGGAAATGCAACAACAAAACGAATTTAACAAGCTGCCGTCTGCCAATTACGGATGTGGAAAACTCCCAACGACGTCTAGTTTTAAATTATTCCTTTCGTGTTAGTTATGAAACTGTCGTCATAATTTACTGTATGTTGGCCTCACAGGAGCCGGGCTGCAGTATCTGAAAAGTGATGATGAGTTTGGTAGCTCTCCTGAACCAGGGATAAAACAACGCATAAATCACTGGGTTCAGACTAGAGTTGAAATAAAACAGAAATATCACATAGGACGCAGACGAGTTGATAATGTCATCACCTGCAAGGGTGACACAGTAATACGGACAGAAACATATGAGGAACACCACCATCAGAACCCCCAGGGTCCAGGCTGCTTTTAGCTCAGATTTCCTCGTCAGACTAACCGAGAGCTGAAGGGAAACAGCCGCGACCTGAGAGCGCATGGCACGGGCCTGAGAGACGGCCACCACAAACACCCTCATGTACAGCACAATGATGACTGCAACTGGAGCAATAAATGTAACAACAAGGTCAAACGTTCCCAAAATGTAGTCAACCACAATCACACATTCCCCATAGCAGGAGTTATGTTGCCCCGGCTGAGTTAAGTCAGCCTTCACAATGACGCTGCTGTACAGAGCAGAGCTGAGCCAGCAGAGACACACGCAGACTTTAACTTTTCTCTCTGTGACTGTGGTGGAGTAATGAAGGGGGTCACAAATCGCCACGTAGCGGTCCACTGATATGAGCACCATGTCGCCAACTGAAGCAGAGGTGACGATGTATGATATGTAATTATACAAGGAACACATGAGGTCGCCAAAAAACCAACAGGCTGTGTTCCGCATGATTTCACCCGGCATCAACAGGAGCCCCACAAGGAAATCTGACACAGCCAGAGAGAGGAGGAGGATGTTAGTGGGTGTGTGGAGCTTCCTGCAAGGAGACAGAAACACTTCGTTACAACACACTCTACAAATTTTAATTATTTGTCGCTGTTTTGTTCAAGTTAACCCTAGTATGTAGAAATGGGGTCCAACCGACCCCACACACGTACAACTTGTATCATTTGCCATAGTCCTCTACGTTTGCCTCAGTCCTCAAACACACAAGGGTGAAAATGAGACATATTCAGGTTTAGAAATACGATTAGAAATGCTATCATCCCCTGTTCTTCTCATTACAACCAAATGCCATTTTCTGTACAAATGCACAGTTGTAAAAAGAATGAAACCAAAGCAGAAAATGTGATCAAGGAATCTATCTGTGCCTGAAGTGAGAGACAGAGATGATGACGAGCAGGTTGAGAGCCACAGTGAGCAGAGAGATGAAGGACAGTACGGTGCGAAGGAGCACAGTTTCAGTCCAAGAAGATATAGGTTTCTTGCAGGAGGTGTTGAAGAGATGTGGGAAGCAGAGGTCACCTCCAACCTGCATGTCCATCTTTGAAGTCAGAGAGGAGCTCAAGCTGTGGCTTTTTTCCAAACAATTCTTGATTTTATGCCTCCTACCTGCTCACTCCTCCCCTTTGCTACCTCCCTTCTATTGGACACTGATGTCTTCCTGTCTTAATCTTGTATACCATTCAACCATCTTCATTATTGCACCCATCACTCTGAAACAGGGTCATTATGGACTCATCAGACTACATGACCTTCTTACATAGCTCATAATCCAATCTTCATGCTTGCTTGCAAACTAAAGCCTTTTCTCGGGTTAGTCTCACTGATTAGTGGTTTTCTTATGTCAACACAGCTGTTCAGCCCCAGTCCCTTGAGTTGATCATACTTTATTGTTTCACCACACAATAAAGTGATGGTCGATCGTGATCATTCAGGATTTTCTTCTGAGCACATTTCTGTTCTGCCTACACAAACAAATGTGGCTCTTATTAAAACCTCAACAGTTGAGAAATGGAAAAACCCTTGTCTGTAATGGTATCGTAGTGTCTGATCATGAGGACTCAAAGGGACACTGAGTTCAAAAACCAAGTTTCACATATGGATTCCCGATGCATTAGCAGACACACAGCCACCGTGACATAAACATGCCTATATCAGGAAAATAGGTATATGATAATGTAAACTTTGAAGACAGTGTGTGTTGGCCAGGACACTGGAAAAGGGATGCTGTCCAACGATCGGAGGCACTTCATTATGATTGGGCCAAGATTTCCTCGCAATTTGGTCATGCTGACTTAGGCTGCAATATTGTAGATCTGGATGACACAGGCTTTGATCGTCCTCAGGCTCACACCATCAGGGCCTGCAGTTTTTTCAGGCTGGAGCCTCACCAGCTGTCTTCTAACATCTGCCATAGTGATTTGAGGTGACCTGCTGAAGGGTATTAAAGGTCACCGAGTAGAAGAGGATGGAAGGAGGTGTGCATGTGAGAATCACATGGGGATGGAGGACAATGGGGAGGAAGAGGGAAGAGTGGGTGGACAGCAGCAGTGGTGTTGGGAGTGTGGGCTAGGCATGTATATCGTGTTCATTGGCCAAAGAGTTCAATGTCATGAAGAAAATATTGCATGAAAATATTAATATGTAATAATGTCAGTTGGATAGAAATATTGGTATTCATTAAGATTTTAAAATCCCCTTTAAGCTTTCAGTTTTCTAGTCTTAGCAAACTGAAACATTCTAACAAGAGCGAAATTGTTCAGTAAAACTTAACAAGAAGATCAAGTGAGAAGCCACAGACACACTGTTCACGTGACGTTGCCAAGTTGCTATGGATGAGGTAGGTAGGGAGGAGCTGTTGTTGTGATCAGTTTGCCAGAAAGAAATAAAGTGACATAAAGAGGAGCTACAATCACAGAGCTGTCTCGGCTCTGATCTTTCATGGTCTCTGATGATGGAGGTTCATGATGAAGAACTTTGCTTTCCACAACTCAACACCTCCTGTAGAAAACCAGCAGTTCCATGGCTCAAAGCTGTGTTTCTGCAGTCTGTTCTCTCTTTCAGCTGTGTGTTTTCTGTGACTCTCAATCTACTTGTTATCATTTCAGTCTCCCATTTCAGGCAAGGGAACATATATTTTCCTTTGTATGATGATGATTTTCCCAACAGGAAAGCAGCAACTGTTTGTCATGATTTTATTGATTAAAATTAAACAATGCATACAAACTGTAGACAGATATTAGTTTTACTTGGTCACTTTTACACCTTTCAGTGCTTTTGTTTATTATTCTAATTTCCTCCCCAGGCAGCTTCACAAAACCACCAACTTCCTGCTTCTGTCTCTGGCCATATCAGACTTCTTGGTGGGCCTTGTTGTTTTTCCAGGTGAAGGTAGCAGACTAACATCCTGCTGGCTTCTTGGTGATGTCATGTGTTTACTGTACATACACATTGTCAGTATGATTGCCTGTGTCTCAATTGTAAATGTTGTACTGTTATCAGCTGACCGCTATGTAGCTATATGTTACCCTCTGCATTATCACAGGAGAATCACTGTGGCAAGAATACGACTGTGCATCAGTCTGTGCTGGATTTATTCAGCTTGCTACAGCATTACATTTGTGAAGGATGGCTTCAGTGGAAAAAAGGCTTCTTGTCATGGAGAGAGTTTGGTTTTAATTGACTTCAGTGCCGCAGTTTTAGATCTTATTGTAGCTTTTATCACTCCAGTTACAGTCATCATAGTTCTCTACAGCAGAGTGTTTGTAGTGGCCGTTTTTCAGGCTCGAGCCATCCGCTCCACTGTTACAGCTGTGTCCCTGCAGCGTTCAGCAACAGTAGGAAAATCCGAGCTGAAAGCAGCCAGGACTCTTGGTATTTTAGTCATTGTGTTTCTGATATGTTTCTGTCCATTTTACTGTGCTGCTCTAGGAGGTGATGTCTCATTTAACACGTCTGCTGCTGCGCTGTGTCTTTTCTGCATTAGCTCTTGTCTTAACCCTTTAATTTACACCATATTTTATCCCTGGTTTAGAAAAGCAATTAAACACATTGTGACACTGAAGATATTCCAGCCTGGCTCCAGTAAGGCCAATATACTGTAGAAAAATATTCAACTGTGTAAGTAAATAAAACCTTCTTCCACGTGTTAAAAGTCCTCGAAGCATTTATTTATAATATGAATTGAAAACCAGTCCAGTAAAAAGCATTCACCCACTTGGATGGCTTTCCTTTTATATTGTTTTTACAAATAATAATAATAATAATGATCAACAAAATTGGGCTTTAAACTTTGTTTTTCCAAAATGTCTCTTTCATTTGGATGTAGCTGAGAACCAGATGTCTCAGCTACATCTGTTTCTGAACTAGGAACTGGAACATCCTCCACCTCACAAACAGGGTAAACCTTTTCTCCTGCTATGTCATTGCCCATTATAAAGTGAACACAATTAACGGGGAAACACTGACACACAGCAACTGGGAAGACTCCAGAAACTAAACGGGTTTCATGATGAAAGGGCGCAGGCAAACGGCACATCCCAACCCCTCTCACAATGTTACTTGAATTAAAAGTAGACTTCTTGTCACAAGGCAACAGCCTTCTGAGTGGATCGATGGTGTGCAGAAGGATCACACAAACTAAAAGACAACTTATGTATCAAAGAGAACTCACTGGCCAGAAAGGCAGCTGGCTGTGAGGTGTCAACTTTTTTGTTCATTAAGGTAAACTGGTACACAGGTACATCGTTTTAAAACTCTTCAAGCAAGATTAGTTCTCGAAGGGAAGCTTGATCTTTAATTTCACATGCTTCACACCATCGATCAAAAAACAACCCTTTATCCTGTGCAAAGTCAACACAAATTTGGCTCATGGTCTTTCTAAGTGTGTTGCACAGGGGAAAATATGATTCTTTTCTTTTCCTTTTTTGTTGTGCTTTACATGTTTGGATTGTTTTTGTTTTCCTCTTTAACAACCCAAACACACTGGGCTGAAGGCGGCCGTTTGAGGAGGAGGAGCGCACTGATTGCGTCCCGTAATCAGTGCGCTCAGGTGTCAGCAGAGGCTGATTGAAGCCAGAATAAAAGGAGCCTGGATGGAAGGAGAAGTGGAAAGACTGATCCTGTAAGTGACAGAGATGGATACGCTGCCGAGCGAGGGGCGGACGGAATCCGCACGCCAGGCGCAGAACACCGAGGTGAACCGACGGCCCAGTACAGAGGAACAGGGCAGAGGGGAACCGCTGCCCGCGCCTGTAAGTAACGCTCCGTCTCGATCAGAGAGTATTGGCAGGAAATACGTCTCTCAATGGTGTCTTGGTGCGGGGATGCTGGCGCTTTCCCTGCTTCTTTCTTTTAGCTGGATCGGTCTGAAAAGGGGCGTGGCACGCCGAAGAGCGGAACAGAGCTGGAGCGTCGCAGAGTCAGCTCGGGATCGGCAAGTGAGCACCCGGCAGGTGGATCGCCTTCACCTGGAGCAGCGTAATAAGTGGAACCCAACTGATGGCCTCGGATTGGTGACTTTCTTTTAAGGACAATTACTGAACTTTGGATTTTATTGAGAAGAAAAGGACTGTTTTTATTGTCATTATTAAAAGTTACTTTCTTTGTAAATAAAATATTTAAAATTTGATTGTTTTGCTATTTGGGTTTTTGAGTTGTTTGCTCCCCCTTGTACCAAGAACAAAGTTTGGGGCCATATTGGTCACAAGTGCATGAAAACACTGCCTATAAGCCTCCAACACCAACTCGTATGCCTGCAAGACTGCAGATTTATAAAACATAAGTATTATAAATCTTCCTCCATGAAAAGCGAAGCGTAGGGTTCCTGAGCTTTACCTGTTAGCATACACTGCACCAGTACTACCCACACCTGGCATGGCCAGTTTAATGCCAAGGCAATCCTTTCAAAAACTCCAAAGTAGCTTTCAACCTCGGATTCACAAAAAACAGGAACCAAAGGAATGTTTTTTTGTGAGGCTGGAGATACAATTAATTGTGACTCAACCAGAGGGCCTGGACCAGCCTTTAGCTCGAGCTCCCACATCCTAATAGCAGTCTCTGCTTCAAGCTTCTTTAATTCCAGTTCTCTGTGAAGCTGAAATTCCCATTCACAATCTTTTTCCAGCTGAAGGCAAGTGAGACGAACCCTCAACCGAGCCTCCATTCTTGACCAAGCAGATGATTCTGCTGAAAAGAGATCATATTGTGGTAATATAGTAGGTTTTTCTTCCAACCTACTAACTTTAGGAGTCACATTATTGGATGGTGACTGAGAACTCCTTTCTTGTGGAAACCACCGTGTCATCTTCATCAAAAGCCTCAACTTTCAAGCGAGAATCCTCCATTGATTCTGGAACACTTTAGATGCCACTGCTTGTCAAGTATGGTGCATAAAGCTCTTTCTTAACCATAGCACTAGAAGATGGTATGCTGAAATGACGAGCTATGTCCC
>NW_015115440.1:25511-35394 GCF_001443285.1 Poecilia latipinna
TGTTTCTGATATGTTTCTGTCCATTTTACTGTGCTGCTCTAGGAGGTGATTTCTCGTTTAACACGTCTGCTGCTGCGCTGTGTCTTTTCTGCATTAACTCTTGTCTTAACCCTTTAATCTATGCCATATTTTATCCCTGGTTTAGAAAAGCGGTTAAACACATTGTGACACTGAAGATATTCCAGCCTGGCTCCAGTAAGGTCAATATACTGTAGAAAAATATAAAACTTTGTGTAAGTAAATAAAACCTTCTTCCACATGTTAAAAGTCCTCGAAGCATTTATTTATAATATGAATTGAAAACCAGTCCAGTAAAAAGCATTTACCCACTTGGATGGCTTTCCTTTTTTATTGTTTTTACAAATCATAATAATAATAATGATCAACAAAATTGGGCTTTAAACTTTGTTTTTCCAAAATTTCTCTTTCAAGTTAAAGTGAAAACCAATTTCAACAATTTTACATGAAATAAGTGACTGCATGAATAGAGACACATCACGACAGCATGATTCTGACACAGGGGCGCCGGCGGGAATCACGGGCTCCATGACAAAAAATTAAACTGGGTCCCCGCTTCGCAGCTGCTTTTACAATTTCTTGAGTCTATCTGACCAATCAAAAGCATCACAAGTTTAAAGGCTTGCAACTGCCTTGCTTTCTTTGGTCCAATACTGACAGTAGCACAATATTTACTGCTAGTGAATTTTACATGAAACAGTCCACATACTGCATGCAATTAGGTTGCTTACATTTTTTATTATTAGCTTAATCTGATTGAAATGACTCTTCCCACCAGAAACAGTCACAAGCAATGTGAAAAATACGCATAAAGAAATCCCGACTTCTCAAAAAATGCTATGTAGTTGAATTTTATTCAAGCTGCAGTATGTAATTTTAATAAAATATATATATATATATTTTCTCCATATTTGTTAAAGCTGTCACCATGTTGTGACAGTTTGCTATGAGACAGATAATCAGGGAAAAGATAAATCTCCTCCACCTCCTTCCTGAACTACTATTACTGGCTAAAGTCATGGACAGTTACGATCAAAAAACAACCAATCAGAACCAGGAGGAGGGTCTTAGCACTGTCAATCAACCTCACTCATTGCTGTGCTAATGGTGGAGAAACAACATATCATTACAGGAAGCCGTTTAGCTGCTGTCATTGGTAACTATGCTAACTATGCTGAGCATTCATGACAGTTTTAACAAATATGTAAAAAATATGTTTTATAAAAGTGACATACTGCAGCTTTAATTTCACTTAGGAGAGGACGGGTCAGGAGGGATGTGGGCTTGAGCTGCTGCTGACTGCCTCATCTGTTGCTAAGTGTGGT
Source organism: Poecilia latipinna (assembly GCF_001443285.1). NCBI lineage: Eukaryota > Metazoa > Chordata > Actinopteri > Cyprinodontiformes > Poeciliidae > Poecilia > Poecilia latipinna. The sequence goes on from NW_015115440.1 coordinate 26,855, forward strand.
AAAAGGTACAAGGGACAAGTTAAATATATGAATATCTTGGTAATTTTTTCCCTTAATTCATTAAATGCTAGAGAAAAGGAGGCAAACAGAAGTCTGCAGCTAAGCTAACTATGCTAAATATTTAATAATCTCACACAGTCTACTCACCTCTCTTGGAGAAATACTGTTACAAATTGACACAACAAAGGGGCGGAGAAGGTGCAAGCTTTGTGGAAAATGTACTCACATCATGTGTGAAGCATGCAAACATCCTCTGTGTGTCATTCTGGACAGGAACTGCCACAAGGACTTCCACAGCTCCAGCAGTCATGCTAAAAAAATAATGTCCTTGTTCTGATCATGGCATTTTGTCATGATCAGAAATGTAAAACGTTTTTTGTGCAAGCGTGATTTGTGCAAACAATGAACAATATACAGTGAATGACCTCATTTTAATGTTTGTCTTTTCCACTTTTACTGTTAATGCACAATGTGCAATGTTCTTTAGGCACATATTTATTATGATTTCACTGATAAGATTTGTATTTTTTTATTTTATAAAATTGGCTGTAACTTTAAAACTAAGCTTTGCAAAAACTCCAAATAAATTGTGTTTGGTTTAGAAGGTTTGTGTGCAACTGTTTTGTATTGACAGTTTTGAGAAATAAAGTTATGAAACTTTTTATATTTACAAAAAATATGTCAAATAATTATAAAACAAATAATTTTTTGTGATTTTTTTGCACATTTAAGCATTTTATTTAGTTGTTATGGATTAATGGGATACACACTTAGAAAATAAGGATCATAAGGATTTTATTGATGTAAAGAACATTGAAATACTCCAAATAATGGCTCTGCAGCATCCAAAAATGTAAAAATAAGCTCATGCGGACCTTTATAATGGTAGGAATAAAGTTAAGTATGGTGCATAAAGCTCTTTCTTAACCATAGCACTAGAAGATGGTATGCTGAAATGACGAGCTATGTCCCACAGGTCTTATATCCCACAGTTGTCCAACTGACTAATGGAAGGATTAGCCACAAAAGTAGCCAAGACAAAGGATGCCATGTTAAGAGGACAATCTACTTAGAAACCCCACTTTCCCTCAAAAAATGAAAGCTTGTGCTGGGACAGCCAAAATGAACAAAGGACAGGAGACCACACAGACAAATCTGCTCATAGGACTGTTGGATCTGGTAAATCTCCCTCTACCCTACCACACCAATGACTCGCTTACCTTACAAAATAAAATAAACAAAGCTGTGAAAATTGGGACAACTGAACCCACTACAAAACAAATGAAAAAAGACAAAAACAAAAAAAACCTCAAGTTTGCTACAACAAAAAGATCTCCCGGACGAGCCCCCAATTGTTACATCCCAAAGACAGTTGAGGAGTATGGGGGGAATGAAGAAGTAAAACCAGGAGGGTATAGTTAATGATTTATTTAAAAACAATCCAGGAAGAATCTTGAGTGTGGAGGGGAAAATCTAGGAGAGACCATGAACCTTGGATCTTCATAAGCAAGGTCCCATTCAGCTACAAGCACTATTTTTCCATCTGTTCACGTGACGTTGCCAAGTGGAAGTTGCTATGGATGAGGTAGGTAGGGAGGAGCTGTTGTTGTGATCGGTTTGCCAGAAAGAAATAAAGTGACATAAAGAGGAGCTACAATCACAGAGCTGTCTCGGCTCTGATCTTTCATGGTCTCTGATGATGGAGGTTCATGATGAAGAACTTTGCTTTCCACAACTCAACACCTCCTGTAGAAAACCAGCAGTTCCATGGCTCAAAGCTGTGTTTCTGCAGTCTGTTCTCTCTTTCAGCTGTGTGTTTTCTGTGTCTCTCAATCTACTTGTTATCATTTCAGTCTCCCATTTCAGGCAAGGGAACATATATTTTCCTGTATGTGATGATGATGATTTTCCTAGCAGCAAAGAAGAATAAACTGTGTCATATTTTTATTTATTAAATTAAACATTGCATACAAACTGTAGATTGATATTAGCTTTGCTTGGACACTTTTATATGTTTCAGTGCTTTTGTTTATTATTCTGTTTTCCTCCCCAGGCAGCTTCACAAAACCACCAACTTCCTGCTTCTGTCTCTGGCCATATCAGACTTCTTGGTGGGCCTTGTTGTTTTTCCAGGTGAAGGTAGCAGACGAACCACTTGCTGGTTTCTTGGTGATGTTATGTGTTTACTGTACATACATATTATCAGTATGATTACCTGTGTCTCTGTTATAAATATCATACTGATATCTGCTGACCGCTATGTAGCTATATGTTACCCTCTGCATTATCACAGGAGAATCACTGTGGCAAGAATACGACTGTGCATCAGTCTGTGCTGGATTTATTCAGCTTGCTACAGCATTACATTTGTGAAGGATGGCTTCAGTGGAAAAAAGGCTTCTTGTCATGGAGAGTGTTTGTTTTTAATTGACTTCAGTGCCGCAGTTTTAGATCTTATTGTAGCTTTTATCACTCCAGTTACGGCCATCATAGTTCTCTACAGCAGAGTGTTTGTAGTGGCCGTTTTTCAGGCTCGAGCCATCCGCTCCACTGTTACAGCTGTGTCCCTGCAGCGTTCAGCAACAGTAGGAAAATCTGAGCTGAAAGCAGCCAGGACTCTTGGTATTTTAGTCATTGTGTTTCTGATATGTTTCTGTCCATTTTACTGTGCTGCTCTAGGAGGTGATTTCTCGTTTAACACGTCTGCTGCTGCGCTGTGTCTTTTCTGCATTAACTCTTGTCTTAATCCTTTAATCTATGCCATATTTTATCCCTGGTTTAGAAAAGCAATTAAACACATTGTGACACTGAAGATATTCCAGCCTGGCTCCAGTAAGGCCAATATACTGTAGAAAAATATTCAACTGTGTAAGTAAATAAAACCTTCTTCCACGTGTTAAAAGTTCTCGAAGCATTTATTTAATAATATCTTTTGAAAACCAGTCCAATAAAAAGTATTCACCCACTTGGGTTTTGGGCGGCTTGATTTTTTTAAAATTGCCTTTACTAATAATTAATGATCAACGAAATAAATCAAAGTTACCAAGTCTGGGCACCACCTAATTATCAGGAAAGTAATAACCAAATAGTTCAGTCTCAGTTATTGTTTATAAGTACAAGTTCCTGATAAGGCTCAAGTTTTTTAAATAATAGAGGAAGGTACAAGTCCAACACTGACATTAACTGATGAATTATGCAATGATGTCACAGTTCAGTATGAAATGTAAATGTTGAGAAACCAGATTTTTTTTCTTGGGATATTCGGAGCACGTTAGTTTAAACTAATTCAGATTTATTTACACAGCAACACCAGAAATATGCAACAAATACAACATTATAATATTCTATAGTAATATCTATTAACTAGTATGAATGCTCAAAATAACTTACAATTGGTCTGGCAGAGCATTCTACATCTGACAAAAACTATGAGGTTACGCTGACCCCCTACTGGTGGATGAACCCAATCTCTCTCTCTTTTCGTTTAAGATTAGAGGTGAGATGGTCACAAAGCCCTACAACTCTGCCATTGTCACAATCCTCCAGCCCGACCCTTCAGGAACACCAAAAACGTTGGGTATTCGAGACAGCACAGCCAAAGAAATCACCTGGGCCAAAAGGATGGTACTGAAAGCTTGTGCTTACCGGCTGGCAGAGATTCTCAATGTTTCTGTGGCACAATGAACTGTCCGTCCCTGTCTTAAGTCAGCAAGTATCATCTCAACCAGAGATAGATAAATCATCCAATGATGCCATCACCACTGCCCTCCATGTAGCACTGACTCACCTAGAACAACAGGGGGAATTATGTATGAATGCTCTTCCTGGACTACTCCTCTACTTTTAACACAATAACTCCACTGATTCTTGTTGACAAAATGTATTCTTTGAAGATATTCCTATCCACCTTTGAACTGATCAGAAAATCCCTCACTGATCGTCCTCAAACCACCAGAGTTCGGCCCCTCTGCTCCTCCACACTAAAAGCTTAGTACAGGTTCACCACAGGGAAGTGTGCCGAGCCCCCTTCTCTACTGCCTGTACATACGTTATACTGCAACCTACTCACTCCTTCAACACCATCATACAATTTGCTGATGACACTACTGTCATTGGACTTGGTACAGGGATGAAATTCATCCCTGTGGATTAATTTCACAGGGATGAATTTCCACAGGGAAATTCCACAATGGTGTGGAAGAAACAACCTACAGTTAAACACAACAAAAACAAACAAATGGTGACAAACTTGTGGAAGAACTACACAGGCTCTTCTCTGAGCCTGTGTAGAAAGGGTTCAGACCTTCAAGTTCTTTGGTGTCAACATTTCAGAAGACTTAATCTTATCAGAAAACACGTCAGTGGTGAACAAGACCCAATACCACTTGTAATAACATTGACTAAAAACAATAAATAAAAAACAACAACATCTGAATCAACAGCTGTAGGTGTCCAGCTTCACACCACTATCGATTTGGTTCTGGCATACTGCAGAACCAACCGACTTGTTAGTGTTGTGATATAAGGACACCAGCAGCTGCTCTGCTTAATCTTGTTCTGCTGAAAAATGACCGTGCAATGACAATAAACCTAATCTACTCTAAGATACTTAAGACCTGAGTAATTGGTTGGCTTGGCTGATAGAACACGTGTACAATGTACAATGGTTATATTCCTCAACCGGGTTGTCCTGGGTTTGATAACAGGGCTCAGGCCTTTTGCTCTTCCCCCTCTCACACACCAATGGGGAAAAATCAACTGAAAAAGAGATTAAATAGTTAAATTTCTTTGTTGGTGTTTCTCTTCACCTTATTTACTGTCAACTTACTGTTCAATAAAGATAGCTGGTGCTGTTTTCTTAAAATCATTTAAAAAAAAGATTAAAAAAACCCCAACCTTTTAACATTTTTAACAATGATTCAGTGCTTAATCATTTAATGATTCATTTAATCATCAAGGATTTAATGATTAAACATTGAACATCTGATTCAATATTTAAAAATGAGACTCAAAAATAAAGTCAACGTTATGTGTAAATTCTAGTTTTTCTCTATTTTATATTTAAAAAAAATACACATACATAAAATAAATACAAAATAAATTCAAGCAGAAGAAACACTATTCCAAGTCATGGTTCAGCAGACAGAAAATAACACTTGAACAATGTTTGTGAATAAACAAAATGACTCTCACAAACAGGTGTGTGTTAGTGTTTCGTGCATTGTTGATTAAAACAAATTAATTTAGTAATGTAGCATAGTAGCAGTATTCAGGAATTTTAATCAACTAAATTGCGATGCTATATATTAATATTACTCAAGAGAAAGTTCAATATGGATGTTATTGTCATTTTAATGAACTCAACTCATATTAGGGCTGTGAGTGGATGAAGAAAAGTAAACACTGTAAGGTTAAAACACGGAGTTAAGTTTTATTTTCAGATAAGAGCACAAATGTTAAAAATACAAACATGGTGCAATTTTTTTTAGCAACGTTTACATAAGATCAGTTTTACAAACAATAAGAAAATGAACAAGTATTGCCCATGCTTTGAGCTCATGCAGCAGATGAAATACATCTGTTAACCTACATAAAATAACTTACACAAGGGTAAATGACAATTGCTTTACTTGGAGTTGCAACGTTTCCATGCAAAAATAGGGTCTGCAGATGCTTGGTTCCTGTCATTTGAGCTGGGCTTAAACTCATTCATGTAGAAAATTGCACTTAATTTGTGAACAAAGAGTTGAGAGGTTATGTGAAAAAGTGGAAAAGGTTTTATTTACTTCCTCAAAGTTTTATATTTGTCTACATTATGTTAGCCTTACTGGAGCCAGGCTGGAATATCTTCAGTGTCACAATGTGTTTAATTGCTTTTCTAAACCAGGGATAAAACATGGCATAAATCAAAGGATTAAGACAAGAGCTAATGCAGAAAAAACACAGCACAGCAACAGACGTGTTAAACGAGACATCACCTCCTAGAGCAGCACAGTAAAATGGACAGAAACATATCAGAAACACAATGACTAAAATACCAAGAGTCCTGGCTGCTTTCAGCTCAGATTTTCCTACTGTTGCTGAACGCTGCAGGGACACAGCTGTAACAGTGGAGCGGATGGCTCGAGCCTGAAAAACGGCCACTACAAACACTCTGCTGTAGAGAACTATGATGACTGTAACTGGGACTGTAAAGGTTACAATAAGATCTAAAACTGCGGCACCGAAATCGATGAAAAACAAACACTCTCCATGACAAGAAGCCTGTTTTGCACTTATGCCATCCTTCACAAATGTAATGCAGTATAAAGCTGAATAAATCCAGCACAGACTGATGCACAGTCGTATTCTTGCCACAGTGATTCTCCTGTGATAATGCAGAGGGTAACATATAGCTACATAGCGGTCAACAGATATCAGTACGATATTTCCAACTGAGGCACAGGAAATCATACTGACAATATGTATGTACAGTAAACACATAACATCACCAAGAAGCCAGCAGGATGTTAGTCTGACAGCTTCACCCGGACAGAGAACAAAGCCTACCAAGAAGTCTGATATGGCCAGAGACAGCAGCAGGAAGTTGGTGGTTTTGTGAAGCTGCCTGGGGAAAGAAAACAGAATAATTCAACAGGAATAAACTGGAAGTGGGTTTTTAAATGAACAAGCATAATTACTACAAGACGACAGTCTTGCAGTTTTGTATGACATGCAAAATGTTTAAAATACAATCATCTGGCGGTGAAGGTTTTCAATGAAAGTGAGCTTTTCTTTGCCTGAAATGGGAGACTGAAATGATAACAAGCAGATTGAGTGTCACAGTGAGCACACTGATGAAAAAGAGCAGAAACACAAGCGGGTTCCTTGACATTTTTGGCTTCCTACACGAAGTGTTGTAGAGCTGTGGAAAGCAGAGTTCTTCTACGTCATATACCTCCATCATCAAAGACCCTAAAAGATAAATGACTGTGGCGGCTCTCTGATCATAACTCCTTTCTGCATCCTTTTTTTATCTCTGTATGGCACACATACACAACAACTGGCCTCTGTGGTCCTTCGCCCTGCCCACTTCACACATCTCAACTCACACTTAGCAACCAATGTTGTTTTTCACTCGAGTCTCCTTTTGTTTTCCGGTTAGTCTTCAATTTTACGGTTCAGTTTCAACCTGTTACTAGCTGAAAAGCATTCAGTTGTTCACAAGGAAACTTTATCCTGATCTTGCACGGCCCGGTACCAATTGGTCCACGGACTGGTACCGGTACCGGTCTGTGGACCGGGGGTTGGGGACCACTGCCAGCCATAAAAGATCCCATTGAGAAAAATGTGACCAGATCACAAACGTTGACAGAGAAAAGGCTACACTCAGCTAGCAGAAAGGTGCCATTCAGTGTGGGACAGTTGGTGTTGAGGCAAAATGTAAGAAGTCAACAAAGAAAAGGGGATAAGCTACATAATCACATTTGTTCTCTGAGCGAGTGGTTTTATATCAATAGGATAATATTTGGGGGAACATAGTTAGGGCATGCGGATATTGGCAGGCTAATAATTTGCTATGCCAATAAATGCATTCCCCTACTAATATGGTTATTTCCTTCAAAGAGGGAAATAACCTTTTCTACATAATCACACTTGTTCTATGATCTACTGGTTTAAGTTTCATATCTATAAGACATTTGACAGGCGATGCAGATATTGGCAGGCTCAGAAATTTAAATGTATCCCCTCCTATATTAATATACTAGACAGTTAAGGGTGATATAAAATGTTCTACGTATTAGGGCTTGTTTTCTCATGCATTAAGCTATTATGGTGTTAAAAAAAAAGTGGGGAATTGTAAACCATTAGTGGAGAACATATTCTTCAGACACTGACTGTAAAACATTCGACTCATATGTCTCAATAAAGGTGTCAAAACCATATTTCAATTCATCTGCAAATTAAAATCCACTGTTTAAGGGCTTACTTTATCAAGAAACATGATAATGTTACCAACATCTTTAAAAGTTGCCTCTTCGGTCATATTTCAGTCTGTTTTATCATCAATATGCGACACTTTAGAGTGAAAGACGTTCCCGCGACAGGCTTGCATTTCTCGGCAAAACCCCCGTCTTGGTATCCAGACCGGTCTCGAGACCACTTTTTGATGGTCTCGGTCTCGCCTCGGACTCGACCACATTTGGCCGGTCTTGTCTCGGGCATTGAGGACTCGGAACCACAACTTCGGAAATGTCACTAAACTTACAGCATACTGTCCAGCTTATTTGTTAACATATTCACAAGATGCAAAACATACCGATTAAATTCCAAGTAATAACGTGACTTACTTCTTGCATGTTTCTTATTCCTCTCTATCTCCTGCCTTTCACTCACACGTGGCGCTCTGAGACATACGCAGTGGTTTCCTCTCAACGAGAGAAGATGTCTGTCTGATCATCAGTAATAGAGTTGCGCTACATAAATCATAAGAAATCCGATGGCAAAAGCTAACTCAGCAGCGCTTCGCATTCATAGGCGGTGGGGACAACGTCTAACTT
>NW_015115440.1:38536-39134 GCF_001443285.1 Poecilia latipinna
TACAGAGACACGTGTTGCATCTATGATGAAAGAAAGTTGTCACTCACTGCTCTGAATTATTGTGTGGAGGTGTTGAGTGACGTATCGCATATATGGCACAACGCTATGAACAAAAGTCTGCAATATAGTGATGTGACATTCAGGAACGATCTGATTCTTCTGAACGGCTCTTTGCTAAGTATATAAGACTGGAGCCTCACTGAGAGCCGTTCTTTGTTCTTTTAATGCTCTGCGCACACTGCAGTAGCTATTATTATTTTATTTAATTATATACATTGATATGTATTTAATTAGCAAATAACTAAAACAAGAACAGAAGAACATGCTCATTGCTCTTTGATTGTTTTCCTCACTTCTCATAGTGGCAGACATTACAGCACTGTGTGCAGCCTGGCTTCATGCAGCAGGTCAGAGTGAGAACAGTCACGGTGAGTGCCTTGTGGTTGGTTACTTCTTGATTGTTGCTCCTTGGTCAATATTCATAGTTGAATGTTGTTTACCATTAGGGCATTGCCTTAATTGTTATGTGAAATTGTTTAGTGGTGCAGACAGTGGTGGTATCTGACATGGATAATATGGGCAAACGCCCAGGGCGTTA
>NW_015115440.1:43166-48581 GCF_001443285.1 Poecilia latipinna
TGGTCTCTGATGATGGAGGTTCATGATGAAGAACTTTGCTTTCCACAACTCAACACCTCCTGTAGAAAACCAGCAGTTCCATGGCTCACTGCTGTGTTTCTGCAATTTCTGGTCTCTTTCATCTGTGTGCTTACTGTTACCCTAAATCTGCTTGTTATCATTTCAGTCTCCCACTTCAGGCAAGGAAATCTTATGGTGAAACGCTTTCACTATTTCTGCAATGTTGATAATGTTATCAGCAGGCTCACCGTGTTTGCAGTGATTTCAATTCAAATTCTAGATTGCATCTAAAAGCTTAATCTGTGATGTTTCTGTGCTAATTTTCGTTCCAGTTTTTTATTATTCTAATTTCCTCCCCAGGCAGCTTCACAAAACCACCAACTTTCTGCTTCTGTCTCTGGCCATATCAGACTTCTTGGTGGGCCTTGTGTTCTTTCCAGGTGCAGGTTCCAGATTAACGTCTTGCTGGTTCCTTGGTGAAATCATGTGTCTGCTTTACACATACATTGTCAGTCTGATTATCTGTGCCTCAGTTGTAAATATCGTACTGATATCTGCTGACCGCTATGTAGCTATATGTTACCCTCTGCATTATCACAGGAGAATCACTGTGGCAAGAATACGACTGTGTATCAGTCTGTGCTGGATTTATTCAGCTTGCTACAGCACTTTATTTGTGAAGAATGGCTTCAGTAGAAAAAAGGCTTCTTGTCATGGAGAGTGTTTGCTTTTCATTGATTTCAATTCCACTGTTTTAGATCTCATTTTATTTTTTATCACTCCAGTTACGGCCATCATAGTTCTCTACAGCAGTTGTGTTTGCAGTGGCCGTTTTTCAGGCTCGAGCCATCCGCTCCACTGTTACAGCTGTGTCCCTGCAGCGTTCAGCAACAGTAGGAAAATCTGAGCTGAAAGCAGCCAGGACTCTTGGTATTTTAGTCATTGTGTTTCTGATATGTTTCTGTCCATTTTACTGTGCTGCTCTAGGAGGTGATGTCTCATTTAACACGTCTGCTGCTGCGCTGTGTCTTTTCTGCATTAGCTCTTGTCTTAACCCTTTAATTTACACCATATTTTATCCCTGGTTTAGAAAAGCGATTAAACACATTGTGACACTGAAGATATTCCAGCCTGGCTCCAGTAAGGCTAACATAATGTAGACTAAAGGAAAGGTTTTTTCCTTTATTTTAATATGGCAGAAATTATACATTCTTGATATTGTTAGTCAGATATTAGCTGACATGGACCTGAACCCTCATTTCATGTGATGCCACTAATAATAAACTGTAACATGACCCAGGTTTTAAATGCCCAGCTTGGACCAAACTGAGATATTGGAGCCATGAGGAATGTAAACTACCAGCTAATCACCACCATAGCATTCCTGCTCTATAGATTATGTATTATTTTTAGCTATGTGTAATTGAAGTCTCCTGTTGAAAAAAAATGTTCCCTCTGTTTGGGTTTAATGATCGTAAAACTAAAACAAACCTCTTCCTTTAACTGTGCTTGTTGCTTTTATTTTCTTTATAAAAACACACTGAGCACATCAAAATGGTTAACCTCTTAACCCTCTCCCCCTAAATTACCAAAAACGCCTGGAAAGGCATACCCAAACAGCTGCTGTTCTTGAACAATTTGGACTAAATGCAACAGCTTGGTCTCTTTATGAAGATGACAAGCTAATTTTTCTATTTTTGCCGTCAAAAATACTTTAACTATAAGTAGTTTGTTTTCTGGTTAGTCTTTAATTTTACAGTTTATTTTCAACTTGTTAAAAGCTGAAAAATATTCAGAAATTTTTTTTCCTGATTTATACAAATCATATTTTTGTGCAAATTTATATTTAAAACTTACTTATATTATGGTGTGAGGTTTTCTGACTGGGATTAATTATGGGGATTACAACACCAGAAGTGATTATCTTCTGACCAAAATACGAAAAATTGAGAGAGGAGGATGAATGTTAACGTTAATGACATAAAATCATAGGCTAACTAAAATAATCCCTGTTGACTTTATAACTCAGCAGTCTGTCATCCAGCATCTCAGAAAACAGTACCGCTAATTGAAAAACTACCAATTTATTTATCAGGGACTGAAAGGTGAAGTTTGACCTTATCATCATACACTATAAAAAAAGTTTATGGTAAAAAACAACAACAACAACAACAAAAAAGCAATTGGAAATTGAAAAGTAAAATTCAAGGTTAACTGGAAAACAAAAAGGAGATTCAAGCTAAAAAAGATCATATTAACCGTATTTATACTATATTTTACTGTAAATTAGAGGCTTTTTATCTGTAAGTCGAGAACACCAATGAGACACTCTCAAAACATTACATTTATTTTAATGTTTTGTAATTTGGCAAGCTTAAAGGCAGTGTTTCCCGGGCTTTGCATTCTTAATTCTTTACAGTCACACATGGTTGGCTGGTTTAATAATGTGGCCTTTGCAATCCCACCTAGTGACAGGTCATGCGAAAAAGCTTTTTTTTTTTTTTACTTGAATCACAAGAGTCGAGTGAGTGAGAGCCAGCTCCACTCTTTCCTTTCACTGTTCATCTCATTCTGCAAAACTTTGTTGTGATTGGAGCAGTTCGTCTCCTTCTGAGAGAGTCTTCTCAAGAAATATTAACTAATACTGGGGCAGAGACAGAACCAAAGATTACAGGTCATCACTGTTCCAGCTGACTGTCATGCAGGGCCAGCAGGGGGAGCCAGTGGAGTCTTAAGTACCTGGGAGCTGAAGTGGACAGACACTTGGATTTTAAGACACACACAGACTGCACCTATAAAAAAGCACATCATCTCTGCCAGCTGAGAAAGCTGAGATGTTTTAGTGTTAAGGAGATTTTAACTCTGGTTCACAAACCATTAGGGATATGAAATAAATCAAAAACAATATATCTTGCAATAGACATGAGATCAATATCAATAACACATCTGATGGCATGTTCAGTGTTCAATATATAGACTATCCACTGAACTCTTGAACCGCACAGCACATTGGGGGATGTAGCCAGAGGAAATACTTTGGCTGCTCAACCTCTCACAACTAGAGAAATAGGTGCTGACCTCGACTTGGGTCTATCCACTGGTCCACTATCTTGAGACGCCGGATAGTGGACAGAATCACCTTGAAGCCGTGTGGAAGTCTTTCTCCACGGCCTCTCTGAACTCCTCTTACGCCTGAGTTTTTGCCCCAGCAACCACCCTAGCCACATGGCACTTGGACTGCTGGTACCCAGCAGCTGCTTCTGGGTTCCTACAAGCCAAGAAACTGAACTCCTTCTTCAGCCTGACAGCATCCCTCACCGAAGGTGTCCACCAACGGGTTTGAGAGTTGCTGCCACAACAGGCACCGACAACCTTGCTGCCACAGCTCCGATACGCTGCCTCGCCAATGGAGGTGCGGAACATGGTCCACTCAAACTCACCGTCCTCCACCTCCCCTGGGATGTGTTTAAAGTTCTCCCGGAGTTCAAAGTTAAAGCTCTGTCTCACGGGAGAGGCGTCCTGGTGCCAAGTGCACATATGGACACCTTATGCCTGACCCCTTTGGCCCCTGTCACAGGTTGTGAGCACCCATGTCTCCTCTTCGGGCTGTGCCCGGCCGGGCTCCATGGGTTAAAGCCTGGCCACCGTGCCCCACCTCCAGGCCTGGCTCCAGAGTGGGACCCCAGTGACCCGCATCTGGGTTAGGGAACACTGTTTCCAATGGTTTTGCTTATCATAATGGGTCTTCGGTCTGCGCTTTGTCTGGTTCCTCTGTCTGCTGTCATGTCTGGGGCTTCATGACCTTACTAGGGACATGAAGCCCCAGTCAGCATAGCTCCTAGGATTACCGGGACACTTAAACCCCTCCACCATGATAAGGTGGCAGCCGTTGGAGAGGAGTACAAAAATGTTTCATTGAACAACAAGCATTTTTCAACCGGTTCAACCCAGGAAAGCAATCTAGGTTGGATGGGTTGCACCAGCTGGCTGCGTTGTTCATTTTGGCATTTAAAATTCGTAAAATTTTGTTAAAAGTGTGAGATATAATTTTTTCCTTCACCTTCCAAGTGTTCATTTTTGCATCTAATGTGTTATGTTGTTTGTTTTGTGTTCTTTGGACAGGCTGTACTGAAATGTCACTTTCCCCTCTTTAGTAGTCCCCCCAGGGTGCAAATAAAGGTTTTCTTATTTTTCTTGTATACACCAGCAACAGTGATCGTAAAGTATTGAGAACAAGCTCCCTTTGAGCTTTTGAGTCTTCTTGGGAATTATGCAAAAAGTTTTTCACAGCTGGATTTTGGGATCCTCTGCCGTTCTTCCTTGCAGATCCTCTCCAGTTTCATCTGGTTGGTGAAGCTACTGTATTTTCAGGTCTCTAGTGATGCTCAATTGGGTTTAGGTCAGCACTTTGGCCGGGTCAGTCAAAAATGGTCTCCAAGTTGTTCTGAAGCCACTCCTCTGTTATTTTAGCTGTGTGCTTCGACTCATTGTGTTGTTGGAAGTTGAACCTTCGACCCCATCTGAGGTCCTGAGCACTCTGGAATAGGTTTTCTTCCAGGATATCTCTGTAGATGGCCACATTCAACTTTCCTTCAATTGCAAACAGTCTTCTTGTCCCTGAATCTGAAAAACACCCCCACAGCATGATGCTGCCACCACCATGTTTCACTGTTGGGATTGTATTGCGCAGGTGATGAGCAATGCCTGGTGTTCTCCATGCATACCGCTTAGATTTAACGCCAAAAAGTTCAGTCTTCGTCTCATCAGAGGCACTGAATACTAATGATTTCAGTTTTTCTTTTTTAATAAATTTCCAAAAATTTCTACATTTCTGTGGGGGGGGAGAGTTCTGTCAAGTTGGGATGCTGAGTGTACAATCATGACAACAAGTATGAACTGTTTTGATTTTAGCAAATGGCTCCAATGAAACAAAAGGTGAAAAATTAAAAGGGGTCTGAAAACTATACCCACCAGACTTTGCAAGTTTCTGGGGGAAGCCATGCAGTAAAATAGGTACAACTGAACAACAAGAGTCACTGAAAAACAGCAAACATACTTTATGCACGTGACGTTGCCAAGTTGCTATGGATGAGGTAGGTAGGGAGGAGCTGTTGTTGTGATCGGTTTGCCAGAAAGAAATAAAGTGACATAAAGAGGAGCTACAATCACAGAGCTGTCTCGGCTCTGATCTTTCATGGTCTCTGATGATGGAGGTTCATGATGAAGAACTTTGCTTTCCACAACTCAACACCTCCTGTAGAAAACCAGCAGTTCCATGGCTCAAAGCTGTGTTTCTGCAATTTCTGGTCTCCATCGTCTGTGTGCTTACTGTTACCCTAAATCTGCTCGTTATCATTTCAGTCTCTCACTTCAGGCAAGGAAAACGTATGGTGGAACACTTTCACTATTTCTGCA
>NW_015115440.1:51819-55766 GCF_001443285.1 Poecilia latipinna
CCTCACAAATGTGATGTGATACGAGTTTATCAAAAAATATTTAGTGTGTGTGCTGCCCAAACTAATTCACATACAAAATTTATGAGTCAACTTTGTAATAACATCCTGATAAAAAAAAAATAGGACCAAATGTTAAAATAAATAAAAACAACAGAAACATGCCTTCTATAGAACCACCCAACTTACAAAAACCCTTGAACTTACGACAAACATCACATAAGACTGCCTTTGATTAAGGTTGCAACAATATTTGTTAATGCTAGAAATGTGCAATATTTAATCAAATTAATTTGAACAAGGGGAAAAAGTATGTGTTCAGTCTCCCTAGGATTTCATTTGAGAGTTCTTTTTGAAAATTACATGTGAAAAAGGAGCTAAATATATCTCAGAAACTGAATTTTACTAGTATAGCAGTAAATGCAACATTTCAGAGAATATGTTTGATCTGCAAACCCGAGTTTGTTTGAGTTGTGACAGTTCTGTCAGGAATGGGCCAGAACTCTGGCATACTATTGTGAGAAGCTTCCTAACCTAAAAGGTTTCCGTCCAAGTCATGCAGTTTAAAAGACAGTTTTGACACTCACCAAATGTACAAAGTCTTCTGAATGCGAAGACAGTAAAAAAAAAAAAAAGAAAAAAAAAAGAAATTCCTCGTTACATTTTCTCACTAAGGTTTCTGGCATTTAGAAAGCAGAAATAAGTTTGGTCATTTTATCTGACCTAAAGCAGGAGATGTTGGGTCTGATTTAACTTCAGAGATTACAATGTACATAAATGTCGAAAACGTCAAAAAAACTGAATTTCACAATTGCAGTGTTTGAATTAAAAGAGAAATTAAATAAAAATCCTGTGTGATTAAACTTGTTCAGCGATAAGCCACTAGAAATCATGGCAGCAGTGGATGTAAACTGTTACATGATGTATATTCATATTTCAAACATCCGAACTAGTCGTCAGAGGAGACGTTGTTGGAGCAACAAGCCGCTTGTACGGCTACGTATCGTCATAAACTGCAGTGTGACGTGGTGAGGCAGACGCTGAGGACCCAGTTTTGCTGAGAAAATAATGATTTAATGATGAAAAACATACAAATAATCCAAAAGTCCAGGCAGCACAGGATGACCAGAAAGGCTAAGGTTCACCACTGGTAGCAACTGGTATAATCCAAACAAGACGCGACAGGATGAGATAGATTGACAAGGACCCAACAAAGAACAAGAAACACAGATGGGTATAAATACACAGAGGATGATCAGGGAATGAGACACACCTGGGAACAATCAAGGGGTAGACAGGACAACATGGAGACTCAATACACACAGAAACCTAAAATAAACACACAGAAAGACTCAAATCCTTACACGTATGTGGTGTTTTGGGGAAATAATAGTCAGGGATTTTATAGAAGATATTGCAGGGATGTGGGTTTTTGAGTCTCTGCGTTGTCACGGCTACCTCTCGATTGTTCCTAGCTGTCTCCGATTTCCTTGATTACTCCCTGTGTATTTAAACCCAACTGTGTCTCTTGTTCCTCATCAGATTCTGGTCTGTCTTTGCTGTCATTTATCGTGTGAAGTCGTGTATCGTGGCGTCGTGTCACTGCTGTCTAGCTCCCTTCCAGCTGCTACTAGTGTTTGAGCTCCTTACCTTATTGCTCACCTGTGCTGCCTGGACTTTGTACTCTTACTCATCATTAAAACCATCATTTTCACTGTAACCTGGGTCAGACCGCACCTGAATCCTCACCACCTCAAACCACATTTCATGACAGATGTATGAATTCAACACGTGAGAATGACTCACAACGTTTTATATACCGTGATGCTGTGAAAGCTCTGGTGGAGCCAGCTGCACATTATCTGAAACAAAAACAAACTATCATCCACCTACTCCTTCTTGTTGTCTTCTTTGTGGTTTTCACCAGTAGTAACATCCAGCTGGTGTCGCACTACTGGTGTGATGTGAAAAAAGTGTTTCCATTACAGTTTTAAGAAATACATTTTTTCCCAATATGGCTGAAAACCCCCTCATAGGACACAAACTTTAATAGAAAACATGACGAATTTAGCATGTTTCCATTAAGCAAATTCATTTTCGCAATTTCAATTTGCCCAATTCTATGGTGACTGGAAATGCAGATAGTGAGAGAAAAAAATTGTAAATCTATTATTTGGTGTATGTCTAAAATCTGGTTTCAGCTGCAGCTCTAAGTCAGCATTTCTCGTGATAAATACTCAGGGCGTAATTTGAACAGACTCCAAACAAAGAAAGTTGCACGTTCTGTTAGTGGCCGAGTTATGGAGTGCAAAATTGACTGCAGATGCAAAAGTTTGATAAACTGTCACAACATAGTGACAGTTTTAACAAATATGTGAAGAAGATTAAAAAAAAAAGCTACATACTGCACCTTTAAGGAACTCAGGTGGACATTGTCATAATTTTTGTTGAGTGGATTTTGTTCAGATTTACATTTTGGGTACAGAGGGTAACCAATTTTTTTTTTTTTTTTTTTTTGATGGTGGCAGAACAAATAATTAACCCCGGCCAACAGTCACACAGTTGCCATCACACATTTGAATGAAGAAGGAAAATCACTGGGAAAAAACAGAAGAATGCGAAAGATCAATATGGGTAGATTTATTTGAATGAGATAAAAAGCTGCCTGTGTGCCTCCTGTTTCTACCAAATTAAAATACATCATCACAAAAACCTTTTAATGAAGAATTCACCTAATGATTTCACACAAAGATTGAAATAAGGTACAACAAAACAAACATGCCTTTGTTTTTCTCTTGTAATCTAACATTAAATGTTTAAGGTTAAATGAAACATTGCAAACATTGAAAGGCACAAGTCCTGAATGAAAGCCCATCGGACTTCATTACCGTACGTTGGCCTCACGGGAGCCCGGCTGCAGTATCTGCAGACTGATGATGCGTTTGATGGCTTTCCTGAACCATGAGTAAAACAGCGCATAGATCACAGGGTTCAGACAGGAGTTTAGATAAAACAGAAAAACCAAAAGTGAGCCATGAGATGTGCTGGACAAATTAACTTCAATAAGAGAATAACAGTAATAGGGGCAGAAACATGCAAGGTAGATAACGATAAGAATCCCGAGCGTCCTGGCTGCTCTCAGTTCGGATTTTGTCGCTGTTGAACTTTGTGGATGTTGCAGTGTGACGACTGTGACGCGAGAGCGCACGGCACGAGCCTGAGACATGGCCACCACGAACACTCTCATGTAGAGAACTATGATGATGGTCAATGGAAACACAAAGTTCAAAACGACATCGAGAGTTCCAGCAACATAGTTAATGGTGAGCTCACATTCTCCAGTGCAGGAGTTGCTTCTTCCCGGTTGGATCATGTCGTCCTTCACATAGAACACGCCAAAGAGGGCATTCCACAGCCAGCACACACACACGCAGCATTTGGCTTTTGCCGTGGAGATTCTGGTGGGGTAATGCAGAGGGTCGCAAATGGCAACGTAGCGATCAACTGATATGAGAACAATGTTCCCAGTGGAAGCACAGACTACGTGAACAACTAGGTAAACGTACAAAACACAGACGACGTCACCGAGAAACCAGCAGGCTGTGTTTCTGTAGATTTCTAAAGGCATCAACAGGAGACCAACAAGAAAGTCTGACACAGCCAGAGAGAGGAGGAGGATGTTAGTGGGTGTGTGAAGCTGCCTGGAAGAAAACACAGAAAACATCAACAACCCGTTTACTACGTCATTAAATCTGTCAGATATGACCACAGAGGTCCTGGAAACATCACATTTCTAAAACATTGAAATATAGGTTTATGCTAGGAAGTTAATATGTGCCTGAAATGGGAGACAGAGATGATGATGAGGAGGTTGAGCACTACGGTGATCAGTGAGATGAAGGACATTACAGAGTTCAGCAGAACGGCTTCAGCCCAGTGGAGTGTGGGCT
>NW_015115440.1:59693-64154 GCF_001443285.1 Poecilia latipinna
TTACACTTGCATTACTCCTTCACCAATGATTTAACCCAAACAAAAAGTCAGCAGCCATTTGGGATTGAAGGTTGGATTTTCAATCAGTTTTTGTCATTCACAGTCTCCGCATTTGATCGAACTCCTCGTAGGAATTTCCATAAGTCTAAAGTTAACAAAAGTTGTGAGGTTTTGTGCATGCTGAAGGGGCGTGGCATGACATCTTGCCGCAAAACCAAAAATGTTATATCTGATGCACTATAGGTTACAATAACACCAAACCTTCTGTGATTGATCCATATCCAATGCTTATTGGTCAAATAATGATGTCAATGAAGCCCCAGTCCCTTCAAACAGGAAATCCCTTGTTTTGCTGCTGGTTGTCTTCCTTTGACTTTGATTCATACAGATTTAAACATGTGTCTAGTGACCTAGGCCAGCATGACGCAAAATCCTTCCCTCATGAAGCTCTAATGTCTTTAGCATGAGGGTGTGGCAAAATGGCAAATTCCAACCCCTCGCTGTTTGAATACGGTTGGCTCTAAATCACACATGCATAATCCAATTTGCACCAAACTGGATATAAATTATCTTTGTTAATCTCTAAAGAGCCCAATATGCTTATGTTGGATCTTGACTCCAACAGCTAAAACTCCCCGATACATAAATCGATCAGCACCAGCACAGCTACACACATTGGTGTGGTAGTTTCATGACATCTCTTAAGCCCCGGCCACTCAAACACAAAAGTGAGAATTATTGTGGCTCTTCCAGCTTTTCCGTGTGCATGATAAAAATGTAAAACCTTACCCACTAACCCTTGACAACTAAATATCTTCAAAAGCGTACAGGAAGTCCACGCCAATCCTTCGACACCCCAGCAAGGAAAGTCAGATTTTGGTAAAGTTGTCTTGGCGCTAAACTCATCCTGATCTGGACTAAAGGCTGTTTGACAGCTTTACTTACTGCGCCCCCTAGTGGATGGGTGCAGGAACGGTGGGAGACCAAACCACTGCAAAAGGCCGGCAATGCCAGAGCTCATGTGGTTGCAGCAAGGCCGAAATGGCGCTGAGCTACGAGGGCAGCTCAAAGCTGCTGATAGCTTTACATTTTTACTTGTAATGCTTTTCTTCTCATTTATACCCAGCACACCTTTTAAAAGACATTTGGCTCAATGAAAGACGGTCTGTCCATATTTTTAAAGCACACAGTCGTTTTAAATCAGTTTGGCTAAAGACATTGCTTTCTCATTATGCTAAGGTTTTAGTGACTTATGTGTAACTTGAAAATAAACTGTTAATAAAGGTTTCTCCAAAATACAATTTTAACAACTATCAGTGGACACATTTCTTCTGCCTAATGCTCACAACTTTAAAATAATGTCCAAGACTGCAAGTTGCCTGTAGATTTTCATAGATATTGTGAATTAATTTAACAAAAATACATGAATCTGATTAAAATCTGACAGTAAAATACTGCCAATTTGACAAAAGAACAAATATATTGAAGCTTTTCATCCATTTGCATTTTAGAAAAACCTTGATATGTTTTAATGTACATCAGTTAAATGCTATAGGTTAAGATGACTTTAAAAGTTAATATCTATCTCAAAGTCAGAATGCAGATACAAAATGATAAATGTACAATCAGATGTATGGTAGCGATGTGTACAGATTAAAAAGGTCTTTGTTCCTATACTTGAAATAATCTTAAAGGAGAAGAAAAATCAAAGATCAAGTATTTCGTACATAATTAATTTCTTTTTGTTCTCAACTCTAAACAACATATACATGTTGTTTATTCATTTATAAACACAAAGCATTTCATTTAAATCTGCAGACGACTAATTATAAACATTCAGTCATGAATCTTTCTTGTTCAGATGTCAGTCAGTCAGCAGTGTGTTCACAGCAGCTTGGCCTCACGTGAGCCAGGCTGCAGTATCTGTAGAGTAACAATGATTTTAACAGCTTTTCTGAACCAGGGGTAGAACAGGGCGTAGATCAGAGGGTTTAAACAGGAGTTAACATAACCGAGGATAAACAAAGAAAATGAATAAGGGGAACTACTTAAACTAATCCCAACTAAAGAGTAACAGTAATATGGACAGTAACACATTAGATATACAACAACTAGAACCCCAAGAGTCCTGGCTGCTTTTAACTCTGATTTCTTTGTTCCTGGTTTCACTGAATGAAACGTGACGACTGTAATGTGAGAGCGCATGGCACGAGCCTGAGACACAGCCACCACAAATACTCTCATGTACAGAACTATGATGGTTGTTACTGGAAGTATGAAATTAATAATCAGGTCAAATGTTCCTGCACCATAACTTATATAAAGTGTGCATTCCCCAGTGCAGGACTTATACCTGCCAGGCTGAATCAGTTCATCCTTTGCATAGAAAAAGCTGCAGGAAGAAGCACAGAACCAACACAGACAAACACAGTATCTGACTCTCGTCAACGAAATTCTGGTGGGATAATGCAGAGGGTAACAAATGGCTACATATCGGTCGACTGATATCAGGACAATGTTCCAGATTGAAGCACAGATGATTGTACTAATCAAATAACAAAACAAAACACACATGGCATCTCCAAGAAACCAGCAGAATGTAAATCTGTAGATTTCAAAAGGCATCAGCAGGAGACCAACAAAAAAGTCTGAAACACCCAGAGAGAGGAGGAGGATGTTTGTAGGAGTGTGGAGCTGCCTGGAGGGAGACACAATAGTAATTATGCATCAATTTTCATGTAAATAATAATCATAAATATGGCTTAGCATTCTTAAAACTTAAACTGTAGGTTCAGCTGAGAAGTTGATGTTTGCCTGAAGTGTGAGACTGAGATGATGATGAGGAGGTTGAGCACTACAGTGATCAGTGAGATGAAGAGCAGCACAGAGTTCAGCAGAACGGCTTCAGCCCAGTGGAGTGTGGGCTTCCTGCAGGAGCTGTTGAGGAGATGTGGGAAACAGAGATCAGTTCTGTCTGGGATCTCCATCCTCAGAGAGATCAAGTGTTCGCCACAGTCCCTGTTATCTGCTGATATCTGTTCATGAAGTCCACGTTGTGCGTTAGTCTCAGGAGGGAATCTATTGTCACTCCTCCCTCCTTCTTTGCTCAGAGCATCGCAAACATGTTCACATGTTTTCGCGGTAAAAACACAAACGTCATTGTATTTTATTTGAATTTGTTTGAGACACAACAACAGCAAGCAGCAGATGGAGTTTTTTTTAAGCTGGCTCTTGGGACGTGGAATGTCACCTCTCTGGTGGGGAAGGAACCGGAGCTAGTGTGCGAGGCTGAGAGGTTCCGGCTAGAAATAGTCGGCCTCACCTCGACGCATGGCTCTGGTTCTGGAACCAGTCTCCTTGAGAGGGGCTGGACGTACTTCCACTCTGGAGTTGCCCACGGTGAGAGGCGCCGGGCAGGAGTGGGCATACTTGTTGCCCCCCATCTCGGCGACTGAACATTGGTGTTTACCCCAGTGAATGAGAGGGTAGCCTCCCTTTGCCTATGGGTGGGGGGACGGGTTCTGACTGTTTGTGCTTACTGGACGAACAACAGTTCAGATTACCCACCCTTCTTGGAGCCCTTAGGGGGGTACTGGAGGTTGTCCCTCCTGGGGACTCCCTTGTTCTGCTGGGGGACTTCAACGCTCATGTTGGCAATGACAGTGAGACCTGGAGGGGCGTGGTTGGGAGGAACGGCCCCCCCGATCTAAACTCGAGTGGTGTTCTGTTGTTGGACAGTTCCCCCATTTTCTTAATTTAAAAAATTGGTGATCCGGCGAAACATGTGAAGCTGATTTTATCCACTGAACTTATCTACCTCAGCAAAGATCTAAAAATCAACCACTGTCCTCTTCTGCTCTCCTGTGAGAGTGTAACGGGTACCAGGGTTCTGGACCCGTTAGCAGCAGATGATGAAGCTGAGAGACAGCATGTAAATGAGCACACGGGAATGTTGGAGTCTGTTACTCCAATTTCTCTCAGCTTACTTATTAAACAAACCAGCTCATTTTACTGTCAATGCATCCCAATTTATAGTTCAGTAATTTACTGCATATATATTCTATATAGACATATTCCATCATAAACATTAGCTTTTCTTAAACCAGAAACAATCACATCTCATCATATTTTGTCACAATTTCCTCAGGTAACATGTATCTTCAATTGACTTTGTATGCATATTTAATCACACAGTGACATTTTATGGGCATGTATGTTAAGCTATTGTAAACTGGCATAACTATCTTTGAATTAAAACTACTTAATGCATTAAATCACAGTTTAACCTTTCCTGTGTTTATAACATAAACCACACAGCCTAATAACAGAACAATACTCTCATACCATGGAGATATATATATCCCCACTTCCTTTACAAGCGATTACAGTTAGTAATTCAGTGTTTGCACCCATAGACATAATATAAGGATAGACGCCTCATGGACCGCTCTCACCTATTGT
>NW_015115440.1:69429-71022 GCF_001443285.1 Poecilia latipinna
CCTGACTCCTCCTGTTAAGCTGCGCACATCACTGCCAGTTCAGACTTGCGGGAATAATGCATTTAGTGCACACGGATTTTTTTTTCATAGCGCATGCTCACTGCGTGCTATTTTTACCCTTAGCAACAGTTGCCATGCTTCTGACAATGATGTCATCAGCATGACTTCAAATGATGTCTGTGTCATGAGGCCCTTCTGAGGATGACTTTATGATGTCATAGAGACCATGACATAACCAACTGATCAGTTAATTCTCTGATCAGTTACCACAAATCAGTCGACACAGGATTCATTTGAACGTTTTAGCTCGCCACAATAAAAATGACTGACGAAAGCCAACAGACGCAAATGGATGTGAGGCCTAAGGCCTCCTTTTGGACAAAAGTCAAAAAGACTTTCTCCAACAAAGTCCATCCTGGCCAAAGAAGCCCAGATTATAAGAAGAGGAAGTTTCTCAGCGAACTTCTGTGGGAGGTAATTGAGAAGGTTGCAGATGAACCAACTCTGCATCTTGTCCGACCCACATTTGAGGACCAACATAGCAAAATTTTGATTTTGCTATTGAGAAAAACTGGAGATTTAAATGTGGACGTACTCTCTGAGTTGTCAGGAGAGCTCGCTGAAAGGATTTTCCAAAGTGTTGCGAGAGATGCATTCCACTTTGCCAGTGGACTGCATTTAATCGCACTGCTGGATTATCCAGAAGGACACGAGGTCATCGTGGAGAAATTCAAAAAGCACCTGGAGAATCCCGTTCGCCCAAAGAAGATGTTAACGTCCACAAAAAGAAAGATCCGAAAGACGTTTTTTCCTACCGAGGACTTGTACGCAGATGAAAACTGCCTGAGTGAAGATTATACTCAGGCAACCATGGACCCTGAACAATTTTTGAGGGACGCAAACAGGATGGGCTTCAGGCGAGGAACAGAAGATGAAAGGAGAGTTATGGTGCAAAAGATCCTGTGGAGATTGATTTACAAGTCCAGTAATAGATCGAGCTATGGGGCTTACAAACAGAAGGACACTGAACCGGTCCAGAGAAAGCTTGCTCCAGAAATCTGGAAAGAAGTCAAAGACATTGATTTTGTGTTTTTTGAGAAAATGCAAAAAAAAGTCTGCAGAGACATCTTACAGCTTCTCTGTGGCAATGAAGATGTAGTTAGAGAACTGCTCTTCAAAATGATCAAAAGCGACAACCCAATTGTGATTCACAAGGTTGTAGAGTGCTTCAAAAGAACCCTGGCACGACCGCGGATAATCAATCTCCGAGACACCTTTCTACAAAAGGCATGGGGGCTCATCAAAAAGGCTGCGTGTGGTGGAGACGATTCTGACGAAGAAGAGAGGCAAGAACCCGCCAAGAGTGAACCAAACGTTGAGTTTAGTCCACGCTTAGCTGGGCCTGTAAATTTGGTCAACCCAGAGATCGGTACTGACTCGGAGGAGTCAGGACCGGTCTCCGATTCAGGACCCATCTCAGAGTCAGGACAGACCTCTGAGACAGGACCCGTCTCAGAGTCAGGACCCGTCTCAGAATCAGGACCCGTCTCAGAGTCGGGACCCGTTTCAGAGTCGGGACCCGTCTCAGAGTCG
>NW_015115441.1:0-11206 GCF_001443285.1 Poecilia latipinna
ATTCTGTCTAGAATGTGGTAAGATGTGCCTTTTTTTTCTTGTTTTTTTTTTAGCACCTGCCCCTTTAGTGGTCTCTCCACGGCTCTGAAATGAATCTAACAATAAAGAATGACTAGACATGAGAAATAACAAATTCATCCCAGTGTGAACTCTTTCCAATTCATTCATTTGTCAAATTTAATTAAAACATTTGGTAAATTCAAGCTAATTAGTGTTACTGACTGCAAATCCAATTCCTGCAACTGAAACATTTGACACTCACAGATGAAACATTGAGGACAGAAGGAGGAGTGCAGGTGTTACACTCTGGATCAGCTGCATATCTGCATCTGACGTCGTCTCCATCTGGGTCAGAGACCAACAGGTTGATGTTCCTCTGACAGTTTGAAGGAACTCTGAGAGAAAAGAAACATTTCATAGAACATCACAACCACACCTCCATCAGTCCCTTCAGGTGTTTGTTTCATAACAAACACCTGTAGGTGTTTGTTATGATCACCTTCATAATTCATGACTGGTTCTTCAAGGTTTCTTCCTGATAAGAATGTTATTTTAGTCATCATTGTGTTTCCTTATGGAACAAACTACAGTATAGTTTCAGTTCAGTTTTGCAATGAATTTTCTGCAGAACAAACTTACCCAAATTTATTTTGCAGTGATCTATCTGAATTTTTTTTATTTTTTTTTCAATGCAATATTGTTCACTGAGAAGAAACAGCATCAGCTGGATTATCAAATAAAAAAATCTACTTTTGTAATCAGTCTTGTATTTTATGACATTACTCGTGTTTTGCTTCATCTAACATTCTGCTCTCTTCTTCAGAAACTGATTCACATAGTTTTATCCGCAAATGCTGATTAACAACATAATACAAAACATANGTTGTTACTGTTATAGTTGTAGTTGTTAGAGGTGTAGCTGTTAGAGGTGTAGCTGGTGGAATTGTAGCTGGTGGAGTTGTAGCTGTTATAGGTGTAGCTGGTGGAGGTGTAGTTGGTGGAGGTGTAGCTGGTGGAGGTGTAGCTGTTATCAGTGTAGCTGGTAGAGTTGTAACTGTTATATTTGTAGCTGGTGGAGGTGTAGTTGTTAGAGGTGTAGCTGGTAGAGTTGTAACTGTTATATTTGTAGTTGGTGGAATTGTAGTTGGTAGAGTTGTACCTGTTATAAGTGTAGCTGGTAGAGTTGTAACTGTTATATTTGTAGCTGGTGGAGGTGTAGTTGTTAGAGGTGTAGCTGGTTGAGGTGTAGCTGGTGGAGTTGTAGTTGGTGGAGGTGTAGTTGGTGGAGGTGTAGTTGGTGGAGGTGTAGCTGTTATAGGTGTAGCTGGTTGAGGTGTAGCTGATGGAGTTGTAGCTGTTATAGGTGTAGCTGGTGGAGTTGTACTTGGTGGAGGTGTAGCCATTATAGGTGTAGCTGGTGGAGGTGTAGTTGGTGGAGTTGTAGCTGTTATACGTGTATCTGTTATAGGTGAAGCTGATGGAGGTGTAGCTGGTGGAGTTGTAGCTGGTGGAGGTGTAGCTGTTATAGGTGTAGCTGGTGGAGTTGTATTTGGTGGAGTTGTATTTGGTGGAGGTGTAGCTGTTATAGGTGTAGCTGGGGGAGTTGTAGTTGGTGGAGTTGTATTTGGTGGAGTTGTAGCCGTTATAGGTGTAGCCGGTGGAGTTGTAGCTGTTATAGGTGTAGCTGGTGGAGGTGTAGTTGGTGGAGTTGTAGCTGGGGGAGGTGTAGTTGGTGGAGGTGTAGCTGGTGGAGGTGTAGCTGTTATAGGTGTAGCTGGTGGAGTTGTAGTTGGGGGAGGTGTAGTTGGTGGAGTTGTAGCTGGTGGAGTTGTAGTTATAGGTGTAGCTGGTGGAGTTGTAGCTGTTATAGGTGTAGCTGGTGGAGTTGTAGCTGTTATAGGTGTAGCTAGTGGAGTTGTAGTTGGTGGAGTTGTAGCTGTTATAGGTGGAGTTGTAGCTGTTATAGGTGTAGCTGGTGGAATTGTAGCTGTTATAGGTGTAGTTGTAGCTGTTATAGGTATAGCTGGTGGAGGTGTAGTTGTGAATAGAGGTGTGGTCATACTGGGTGTAATCGTGGTAGCAGCTACAATCGGAGGGGAAACAGTTGGTGGACCTGTGGATGGAGCAGCAGATCAGCAGTAACATTATCAGTTCAGGAAAAAACTGATTGAATTTAAACTGAAGACCAAAGCAGAGATTTCTACTCACTTTCTCCATCCGTCACAAAGACGCACCGAAGGTCAGACTGGTACACAGAGCCAGAGGAGCTGAGGAGGTAAATAAAGCAACAGCTTAGATATAAAACTATTCATAAAATAAGCAGACAATTCAGTTTAATGAAGTCTTAAAATAACAGTTTGTACCAACTCAGTATTAAGCTGATATAAAGCAACTATCAAAGCCAGAGGTGCAGGATTTATGAAAATGAGATTCTGATTCAGTGGTGATGAATCCAGTGTTTCATTAGTTTCCTTCGTCTTCTATTTGTTAAAGAGCAGATTCTTAAATTGGTCTATAAAGATCTAAATGATTTTGTGCCAAAAGAAGTTTTAGTTTTCTATCAAGGATGAACCATTCAGACGCCTAGGAGATCTGCTTAATGTGGAGGAGAGATTATGTCCAGGCATATAAAACAACTCAAAAGAAATCTGACTTTGCATCGCACCAATTTCTAAAATTGGCCTCTGTCCCTTTAAAAAGCTCAAACTTTTCTCCATGATGCTGTTTACAACAGTTCTTCAAGGAATCAAGTAACCCAGTGATAAAGTAACTAGTTACCTTCATTGATTTAAAAAATCCTATTTGTATCAAATATGACTCAAACAAAATTTGACTTCATGATTTAAAGCCTTATAATTTAGCCTCTGTCTCTTTACAAACTCCTGTTCTTCCTGAAACTCCGCCTTCAGGAAGTCATCACAACATGGCTCCTCTATTAACCCTTAACATTTTTAATTACGTTGCACTGAGAGGTTACTCATATAATGAGCTCAGCTGATGCACAGTTTGCTAATTGCTGCTGGCTAGTCTGAAGGAGCTGAGTGAGGGAGTCAAAGGGGAGGAGATGTTCTGTGAAGCAAAAGCTCAACAGTGGGCTGCAGCTCTAAGGTGGAGCTTTAGGTAAATAGGCAGTCCTTTGCATGAAATTGAATTACACCTCCAATAATGAAACATGCATGAAAAACTTAAAGCAACACTCCAGGTAAGCATTTGATGAGAAAATTGTAACATGGTGAAAAGCTCAAAAAAGTTGATTTTGCAGAATACTTCCCCTTTAAGTGGTGCTTACTTCTAGTCCTTCCCCTTTAAGGACTAGAAGTAAACATCTTTTGGTTTTTATGTTGTTCAGCTCTGAATCACATTCCCTGAAACTTTTGGTTCCTATAAATCAGAACTGAATGTTATGATTTGTGTTTCTGTGCATTTATTTTTAGGGTTTTCTGTGTTCAGTTGCTTTCCTGTGAGTCTCTGTCTTTGCGTCTTCCCATTGATTGCGTCCCAGCTGTGTCTCATTCCTTGATTACCCTCCCTGTGTATTTAGTCCCACCTGTTAGCTTTGTCTCTTGTCGGATCCTCATCGAATGGCATTTGTCTGCCTGCCATTACAGTCGTACTGTAAGTCCTATGTTAGTTAGCTCTCTCTTTCAGTCCTCAATTTTTCAGTTGCTCCGGTATTAGCTGTGCACTAAAGACATTTTTTTCTTTTATGACTTCAACATAACAAGTAATTATTCAAAATCCAATATAAAAATTATAACTAAGGAAACCCCAGACATTACATCAAGTCATTGACTTGCAGCATTTACTCCTCTTGGACAGTAGAAAATCATTTGCGTTGTTGATGACTCTACAGCAATCCCTCATGCCGAGCATGCACAAAGCGACAGTGGATGGGAAAAACTCCCCTTTAACAGGAATAAATCTCTAGTAGATGCAGAACCACAACCAGGCTCAGTACAAGCAGCCATCTGCGACAAATGGAGGTTTGAGAAAAAAAGAGCGGACACACAAGAAGAAACAAATGAACTGGATTAAGGTTATTTTTGATGTTCGTGAAAGTAAAAGGTTATTAGCAGGAGAGGAAGAATGATTAGATGTCGGGAGATTTATCTCAGCTGAAGGAATCAGACCAAATAAAACTCCAGGCCAGATGTAGCTTCTATGGATAGGAAAATAACTGAGAGGAAACAAGAAGTTAACAGTTGAAACAACAGTAAAATTAATAAGACACTAACTTTGCTTGGACAACAAAGCAGAGAGTTTTCTTCAGTCCTCTGCCACTGTCAATTGGTGTCCATGTCAGCCTGAAGTTTCCTGATCCTGATGAACTCTTGGTTACACCTGGCGGTCCGCTGAACAGAAGCTCAGTGATCCTTTAATAAACAGGAGAGACAGTTTAGATATTTCCAAAGCTTCCCAACCTCCTCAAACAGGTGTTTTTGAGTTTTTCACTGATATACAGTTTTTAGCAGTGGTGGTTTCTGAAATGGGCAACTGACCAGGTTGGCATCTCGTGGGGGGCAGCATGTGCGACCTCACACCCACCTCCCACTCCCTCTTCCAGCCGCCTGCTCTTACAACCACAGGATCCAATTGTCAACAGTACCTAATTGTGAGGATCTGTGTTTTCTCTGTATTTATATTGAGGTTTCTCTGTGTTTGTTTAGTTCTGTTCCCCTGCGAGTCTCTGTGCCGTCCTGTCCTGATTGTTCCCAGGTGTGTCTCGTTCCTGTGATGACCCTCCTTGTGTATTCAAGTCTACCTATTGTCTTTGTTTCTTGTCAGGTCCTTGTCTATGGTTGTACGTCTTGTTTCCCAGTTGTTCCGTTCCGTGTGCTGGAGTTATTATTAAATATTCATCATTTAATCATCTTCAACCTGGGCTCACCTGCGTCTTCCTCACCATCAACACCTGCAAATCATGACACTAATACACCAACATCCCCCCAGCTCCCTTTGCCAACAGAGTTGTTGGCGCCGCAAAGGTGGGTCACCCAGGCTGCCAAACAAGCTGAGACCGCCTCTGGTTTTTAGGTTTTTCACTGTTTATTTTCAGTCAGAGAAATTGAACTCCAGATTTTGTCTCCTGAAAATGCTGACACAATCCAGCTTTCATTTTAGGAAGCTCCTGTATTGATCACTCACTCAGCCTGGGTAGCTTCTGCTCTGACGCTGATTTCCAGAGTCTCACTAACGTTGGTGTGGATCTGAGCTCCATGTTCAGGAGTTGGAGGCAGAAACCTGGGCAGATATTCACCTGCTGTGCAGGACGGAGCTGCAGGATCCACTGGAAGAAAATAACCAAGAAACTAATTAATTCCAGCTGAAAGGAGCTGATCAGTTTGGTCATTAACTCAAACAACAGGTGTTTATTGGAATGTAAATATTTAATCAAACAAGATATTGCAGTTGTAGTTAAATTTAGTTGTGATATATTCCTTCATGGACTTTGGGCCAAAAGTGTGACTTGTCTATTTTAATCTGTAGTAGTTACTGATATTTGAAATAACTTCAAATAAATCCAACATATTCAGCTCAGAAACAAACACTCCAAGTCCAGAGCTGCTCTATGTGGTTCAAATCAAGCTCATCAAATGATGCAGTTTTACCTCTGAAAACAAACTGGAGAGAGATCTTGTACATGGGATTGCTGGGTGTCATCACTGACTGTACACTAGTATAGCGGTCAGTCAGAGTGATGTTCTGTCTGGGAAAATCCTCCATCATCATCTGAACCGCATACAGACCTTCATCACTGCTGATAGTGGGACTGAATGACAGAGAACAAGACTGGAAGAGAAGAGAAAGATCCAAATTAAAACTGAATCAAAGGATTATAGATTAAGTAAAATATATTTTATTGTCATTTTATTACTAAAAATCAGATTCAACAAAACATGACCAGATTTCTCTGGGGTTATTCATTAGATAAGTGATTGAAAGTAAACTAGATAAAACAAAAATACATCAAAGCACTAATATGTCATAAAAAGTCTAGTAATGTAAAGTCCATAATTTTAACAGCATTTCTGTCATGTTATGTAGAATGTTGAAAAGGGTCCGAATGCAGAGAGGCTGAGGCACGGAGTAGATTTGAAGATTTAATACAAAAAATATGGGAGGACAGGGAACCAGAGGAGAACAAGAAAATATCAGTAACAAACAAAAGCATGAAAACCATCCCAGTTTGAACAGGCTCTAAATGCGCTTTACCACTGGCATTAAGTCTCTTACTTAATGTACGGTTTGGTTCTTCCCCAGAGAGTGATCTTTTCCATTTATACGGTCTGTTCCTTGTTATTGTGGGTGGGTCGTGAGCAGCAGCAGCTGAGGTTTCTCTGCTGATGTTTGCAGACACTCAGCCACAGAGACACTCGAGGTTCTAGTTCTGATGGACTAAAATAAACCCAGATATTTCAATATGTCTTATAGAAATTCAACTGGCCCAAACATAATGATAAAGACTCAGATCAGCTGACTATTTTGCAATACATATACCGTATTATTTGGACTATAGGCCTCTACTGCTTTCCTCAGCTTTGAACCAGGCGGCTTATAACCTGGTGAAGCTTTTCTGAGGATTTTTCTTCAACCACCAGGGGGCTCTTTAGCAGGAAGTGAATCATTTGAAGTCAAAATTGGAAATCAAAGAAGAAAGTGCTGATTTTCATTTAGAACAAGCACATGCTAGCAACAGGCACGACGGAGAAATGTTTTCAAACCCATACACCTCATCACAGAAACCACACAAAAGTTCATATGATGCACCTTTTAAGTTGAAGGCTGTCAATCTGGCAGGACAGGAGGGAAATGGGCAAGAGCAGATGTCATGTGACCAAGATAAAAAAAAGTGGTAAAATCGCCCTTTTCTGAAGTTTCACAAATCAGAAAAAGGGGTAACACCTTATTTGAAGGGGTGTTTATAAGACTGACATGACACTGTCGTAAACATGAAGGAGTCTTTATGAATGTTTATGACGGATGTCATGAAGTGTCATTCAGTAAATAATGACACTTTTAATGCAAAGTTGCTCTAAATGTTGCACTAAAAGTCCATTAAAAGTGCCAACTTTACATGATTTTGTAAATTATGATAATTTAATGCAAAGTTGGCACTTTTAATGGACTTTCACGTATGAACTTAGTTTTAAATCCAAAAGAGAAGAAAATTCACATCACAAGTTAATATTATGTATTTCCAGTCTTTCCCACTCTCAGGAAGCGGAGAGGCTGGATCGTTTTTTCTTTATTGCTGTTCGTACTTCAGAGAAACAAACTGCTAGCAGCACTGCTAAATCTCATTCATTCTGCTCCGAAACTAAGTGCATCCTGGCTTTGATTGTGATTAAACTCAAACTCCTCTGTACTGAGCAGCTCTCTGATAGCAGAAGACATGTCTGCAATACACAGCTTTAATGTTTGAAGTTTGCTGTCAGGTAATCATGAATCAATCATTCAATACCATACCTGGCTTGGTCCTGTAGTACTACCCCTGGAGTAAGCACCAAAATCTGAGAACAGTGAGGTAGAGCCATGCCAGATCTGCTAATGGAAAATTAATCTGGCCGGACCGAGACCGTACTAGTTAGAAGTGGTCTAGTGGAAAAACGCCTGAAAAGGGTTGAACAGGGAGATTATGGGATATAATAGGAGGAATTACACAACAAGGAGTGACTAAGAATGGGCTGTATGCATACTGGGGAGGTTGATTACTACAAAGAACACATAGCTGATTAGAAACACATGGCTGATTAGAAACCGGTTGCAAGTTGAGAAGGAGCGAGTGAGAGAGAGAGAGAGAGAGAGAGATTGGCACAGGGGCCAAAGGAGAGTACACAAGGGACTAGGAAATGAATCTAACATTAAAGAATCACTAGACATGAGAAATAAGAAATTCATCCCAGGGTGAACTCTTTCACATTTATTCACTTGTCACATTTAATAAAATATTTGGTAAATTCAAGCTGATTAGGGTTACTGACTGCAAATCAAGTTCTTGTAACTCCAACATTTATACTCACTGATGAGACACTGAGGACAGACGGAGGAGTGCAGGTGAAACACTCTGATCCGGCTGCATATCTGCATCTGACGTCGTCTCCATCCGGGTCAGAGACCAACAGGTTGATGTTTCTCTGACAGTTCGAAGGAACTCTGAGGGAAAAGAAACATCTCATAGAACATACCAACCACACCTCCATCAGTCCCTTCAGGTGTTTGTTTCATCATTTTAAACCTGTCTGACTGGTTCTTCAAGGTTTCTTCTTGTTAAAAATGTGATTTTAATTATTACTGATTCCATATGGAACAAACAGAATAGTTTCACTTCAGTTTTGTAGTGAACTTTCTACAGAACAAACTTACCCAAATTTATTTTGCAGTGATCTATCTGAATGTTGTTTTTTTTCAATGCAATAATGTTCACTTAGAAGAAACAGCATCAACTGGATTATCAGATAAAAAAATCTACTTTTGTAATCAGCCTTGTATTTTTATGACATTAATCATGTTGCCAAGAGTAGTGGTGGTAGGAGGTGAGGAGAGACGCAGGATCCAGGTATGAAAAATGATGAGTTTAATGAACATGCTCAACAGTCAAAAACTGGCAGGCAGCAGAGCAGAGCGGAAAAGACGGAGGCTCAGCACCGGTAGCAACTGACTCAAAACAAAGACTGACACGATGAGCTAAAGCCAGCACAGGACTTGGCAGTTCAACTGCGCCTGCAGACTAAGACACAAGTAGACCTACGTTTGACAAACTTAGACAAGGAACACAGACAACAGGTGAGACTAAATACACTGGGAGGGTAATCACAGGAACGAGACACAGATGGGATCAATCAACGGGGAGGACAGGACAGAAACTCACAGGGAAACAGGACTAAACACAGAAAATCTCAAAAATAAACACAGAAACACAGATCATGACACATGTTTTGCTTCATCTAACATTCTGCTCTCTTCTTCAGAACCTGATTCACATAGTTTTATCTGCAAATGCTCATTAAGAACATAATACAAAGCATACACAATGATCATCTCAATATATTGGAGTCAATCAAAGGCTCAGTTTATGGATAAAATATTGTAAATGATGAACAGAATTACCTGACCAGAGGGATGATGGTGGTCTGGGGTGATGAGCCTGGTTTGTTGATGTCAGAACGGATTCTCCAGTCAAAGTGCCATCTAATTCTTGATGAGCCA
Source organism: Poecilia latipinna (assembly GCF_001443285.1). Classification (NCBI taxonomy): domain Eukaryota; kingdom Metazoa; phylum Chordata; class Actinopteri; order Cyprinodontiformes; family Poeciliidae; genus Poecilia; species Poecilia latipinna. The sequence goes on from NW_015115441.1 coordinate 9,208, forward strand.
ATCCCATTTCTGTTTTCTGTCCAGTTTGTAGCAGAAAACCTACAGTGGATGATAAGATTTAGAATGTTATGGTGAAATAATGCAGCATTTAGGTTAAATCTCGAAAGACAAACAAAATTGGATATCATCTGATTATATGTATTCTTCTTTAGAAAGGAGCAAAACCTAATCAACCCAACTGATGAATCAGTCCTGCAGGAGTTTAGGATTTTGATCTGTTCTTGGTTATAATATGAACATAAAATATATTTCCATTAAATGCTGAAGTGGACTTACACGGAATCATAGATAGTCAGGATTGAAGGGTACAGGGAGAAACTTGGAGAATGTACTTTCTGACACCATTCACCTCTGCTTTCATCGATTAGATAAACTGGATACCCTCTACAGTCTCCACCACAAAACAAAGAGTCGAACTCTTCACATGAGCTGGAGCTCAACCTGTACTCTAGGGTTGACTGTGGAATTAAAGTGAAGAGTTGGTAAATACATCTTATTTTTTCCTGAAAAAAAAAAACCAAACAAAACAATTATTTTTCTGAAGAAGCTCAACTTACTAGGTATCCATCTGACTGAAGGTCTCCAACAGAAACACTAAAGGCGGCGCCATAAAAAGCAGCTTCAGCTCCGCTGATTAACAGCAGCAGCAACACAAATGACAACATGGTGACAGACTGAAGGTTTCCTGAGAAAGACTGAGAGTTATTAGAGACAAATGAAGTTATTCTTCCACAGATAGATTCTGATTCACACCCACCACTCCATCCATGGATGGTTCACTGGTATGTCACAGTTTAATGGACCAGGATGTTACCTGGTATGAGGAAAAACTCTGATGGCTGAAAGGTTACATTCAAAGATAAAAACTGTGAAGTATGATTTGCAGTAACTAGAAAAATCAAAAACCTTTTGTTTTAAAAAAAAATTAATACGTGAAGGGGAACAATTTTATCTGTGAGCAGATTTTAAAACTCAACCAGCTTCATTTGAAGAAACGTCCAGCATTCATAACAACACAGCTCAATATTTAGCAGCATCTACTAAATCCAGCTCACTGCCTTTATTTAATATAATGATCATTCAAAATGTGAATTCATGTCAAAAAACTTGTTGGAAAAAACATCAGCTTAGAGATTAGACTAATTTAATTACATTTTATGTTGATAAACATTTAATTACTTTAAAACATTCAAATATGAATTGTGTCAAAAAAAAAAGTTAATTTAAAATAAAAATGTTGGTTTTGTGGTTGCTATTTGTAAACCTAAATAATATCCAGCTGCTGATTGGAAGGTAAATATTTTAATATGATGTTAAATTTAGTTTTGTTACATTCCTTCATGTATTTTAGGTGAAAAGTGTCTATATTAAAGTGTAGCAATTATTCATATTTCAAATATTTACCAACAGATTCAACAGTAGCATGAACATCAATTCATCTTGTCCAGAGCAGATTGATGAGTTGAAATCAATCTGATCAATCTGAGCAGCTTTTCCTCTGAAAACAAACTGGACAGGGATTCTGCTGATGGCGTTGCTGGGAGTTTTCACTTCCTGTGAATCGTTATTATCTGTCAGAGTGAAAGTCTGTGTGGGAAAATCCTCCAGAACCATCTGAACCGCTTACGGACCTTCATCACTGCTGTTAGTGAGACTGAATGACAGAGAACAAGACTGGAAGAGAAGGGAGAAGGAAAAGATCCAAATTAAAACGGAATCAGACAATTACAGATCAAGTGAAATATATCTTATTTTCATTTTATTGTAAATTATATTAGATCATTAGATTGGGTCATTTTAACGATAATTCGGCTGCTTAACAAGTTGAAACCTTGTAGTGGTTGTTAGACTTATATCTGTCTGAAACCAGCAGCTGAAAAACTATAATTGTGTCAGAAGCTCAGAGCTCTGATCCTGCAGCAGCTTGCAGATCCTGGAAACGTTCAGTAAACCTCAAACAAATATTTTATTACCAATATTTTGATCTTGAGATTGAAAA
>NW_015115441.1:15687-22362 GCF_001443285.1 Poecilia latipinna
TAAGACACAACGATGCAGAAAGGAAAACGATGATCTTTATGGCGATGGTGAGCTTCTGTGTGGAACCAAACTCTTCAGCATCTTTATAATAATGTTGACTTATATAACTGATTTGTTTATAACCACAACTCTCCACCTTTCACCTCTTCAGCTTCTCCATCATGACAGGATGTATCTGGTAAATAAAAGCTAAAACCTGCAGCCACTGTCATCAAGAACCATCTTCAGTGTAAAGAGAAACATGAAGTCTGTGATATGATTGCAAAACAGACGTAATTTTTTTTATTATTATTTACCATCCGGAAGTGAGTTTGAGATTCAGAGACCTAAATGACATGAAAGATCTTTGTTTAGGTCTCTAAAATTTCAACCAAAATCTTAGAGACCTAAGATCTCTAGTTGTTAGGTCTAGATAATAATATGTTATAGTTTTAGCATGTAATTTTATTATGTTTGCTTTTATTGACAATTAGAAATTATGATTGAGAACATTATGACTTTACAGTATTTGCTCATATTGAACACAATACTATAAAATTTCCATTTGCATTGATTGGAAAATCAATCCAAATGATTTTGCATAATAAATCTGATCTTTCCTGGAAAGTGTGTTAACACATTTCCCAGGAAAGATCAGATTTATAATATTTTTTAGCCACTAGGGGCCTTGAGTTGTAACTCCCACTAAAGTACTGCTTAGCAGCTTTAGCATTATGTCAGAAGGCAGTCCTTGTCGTCTGAGCTCCTCTTTGATCTGGAGAGGAAAAAACATAAAATCAGTTTTAAATTATATAAACATTAAATCACACAGAACAAAACTAAACCACAGTTCTCCTTGCATGCAAGTGACACATTTTCAGCCTTTCAGGGTTTCCATATCGCCACAATCTCACTCTTTCAGTCACTACCCAAAGCTTGTGATCATAGATGAAGGAGGGAATGATTGATTGATGAACAATTCAAGAGCTTCACCTTTCAGCTGTTTTTCACCACGATAAATGTGTAAAGTTTCCCTCAAATCAGAAACAAAACTCTCACTAAACCTGCTAGACTGGAACAAACCACATTGTTGTCTTTAACACTGACGTCAACAAGGTTACTGACCAGGTTCATGATGGTTGCAGAGTCAGACTCCATTGACAGTGAAGTGGAGATCTCTGCATTCAGAGCCAAAAGATAATCTGGAAGCACAGAGAGTCATTATTACTATTTAAAACAGAACAATAACTGAAAAAACAATGTTTATGTATAATGTTATCCTCTGTATACTTTAGACATAGTCTACACACAAAATGAAGGAACCCATAAGGTTAGAACCTTGGTAAGTCTATATTCGTATGGTGATGTTCTCTAACATGAACTTCTGCCACACTTACATGGTCCTGGGTCTGGTGTTGCATTTGGGGTGGAGGATGTAGGAGGTGTAGTTGTTGTGGTGGGTTGGTTGGTTGTAGTTCTCAGTGTAGTTGGTGGAGGTGTAGTCGTATTGGAGCGGGAAACAGTTGCTGAACATACGGACAAAGCAGCAGATTGGCATCAACATTATCAGTTCAGGAAAAACTGACCGACTTCAAACTCAAAACCAAAGCAGAGATTTCCACTCACTGTTCCCAGTCGTCACAAAGACGCATCGAAGGTCAGACTGGTACACAGAGCGGGAGGAGCTGAGGAGGTAAATGGAGCAACAGCTTAGATATAAAACTGTTAATAAAATCACCAGTTAATTCAGTTTAATGGAGTCTTAAACGATAGCTTCTACGAATTTAATATAAAGCAGATATTAAGCAGCTATCAATATACCAGAGGTGCATATTTTCAGAAAACATGATTATGATTCAGTTGTGATAAACTCAACGTTTCACCAGTTTCCTCCTTCTCTCCTTTTGTCAAAGTCTAGATTTTTAAAATACGACCACTGGTCTGAAAAGCTCAAAGTGGTTTGGGGTCAAACTGTGTTTCAAGGGAGAGGAGAGGCGATTTATTTTATTCATGTGGTGCCATTTTATACCGTAATCAATTAACTTTTGCCTTCAGTTGTTATGTAAATAGTGTATATAAAAAATAACAGAAGAAATTTAACTTTGCATCTTAGCCATATTTAAAATCGCCCTCCATCTCTTTAAGAAGCTTTTCTGGCAGTTTCACTTCATCACTGCAAATCTTCTCCCTGATGCTGTTTGCAACTGCTCTACAACTACAAAGCATTTTGGCATTTTATGGCAAATCATGTAACTGTCACCTTTAGTTTTAAAAATGCTACACAATATGACTTTAACTGAGCAGAATTGATTATTTAAGTTGGTTTTAAATGCATCAATAAAATAAGACTCTGACTTTGCTTGGACAACGAAGCAGAGAGGGTAGTTCAGTCCTCCGTCACCAGCAATTGGTGTCCATGTCAGGCTGAAGTTTCCTGATCCTGATGAACTCTTGGTTACACCTGGCGGTCCGCTGAACAGGAGCTCAGTGGTCCTTTAAGAAACAGGAAATAAACAGTTTGTTATGTAATGGTTGGACAGTTAATGTTCCAACAGCTTTCTTTTGCTGTTGTTCATTTTCAGGTTCTGAGAAAATTTACTTGAAAAAATTTGCTTGTTACATTTTATGCAAAATTGGATTTGAGTTATTGGTTACATCAGAGTATCTCCAACTCCAGACTGTTTCTCCTGAGAATGTTGAAAAACCTTTATTTCTGTACATTCCTGTATTGATCACTCACTCAGCCTGGGTCGCCTCTGCTCTGATGTTGATTTCCACAGTCTCACTAACGTTGGTGTAGATCTGAGCTCCATGTTCAGGAGTTGGAGGCAGAAACCTGGGCAGATATTCACCTGTTGTGCAGGACGGAGCTGCAGGATCCACTGGAAGAAAATAACAAAGAAACGAATTAATTCAAGCTGAAAGGAGCTGGTCAGTTTGGTCATTAAGTCAAACAAACTTCAGCTGCTGATTGGAAGGAGAGTATTTTATTTGACTAGATATATATTTGGCTCAACATTCGTTAAATTTAGCTTTGTAACATTCCTTTATGTACTTTGGGTGAGAATGGTGATTCTCTGTAGTAGTTATTGAAATTCAAATGTTTACCAACAGATTCCATGTATTCAGCTCAAAATCAGGCTTGTCTTGTTCAGAGCTGCTCTATGTGGTTCAAGTCAAGCTCATCAAACTGCAGCTTTACCTTTAAAAACAAACTGGACAGGAATGCTGCCGATAGCGTCACTGGTAGTTTTCACCGACTGTACACCAGTATAGCCATCAGTCAGATTGATGGTTTGCCTGGGAAAATCCTCCACCATCATCTGAACCGCATACGGACCTTCATCACTGCTGTTAGTGGGACTGAATGACAGAGAACAAGACTGGAAGAGAAGAAAAGGGAGAAGAAATGGTCCAAATTAAAACTGAATCAGATGATTAATCTATAATCTAATGATTATACATCATTAGATTATAGATTAAGTGAAATCTAATTATTGTCACTTTATTATGAATCAGATGCAAAAAAAAACAACAGTTATTCTATGATCATTCAATAAGTAAATAAAAAACATAAAATAGATAATACAAAGAAAATACAAGACAAGTTCAGACTGAACTCTAAATGATGCATCTTTTTCTCTTAACATTAAGGAGCCATTTAGTTCAGTATAAAATGCATAAGTTTAACAGCAGGTCAGTGTTTTAAATGGTTCAGGCAGTCAGATAGTTCTTCTTATGATTGTTCTGTCTGATAGCAGCAGCTTAGAAAGTCACAGGGAATGTGAGAGGAAATGTTTACTGCAACATCTCTCAGCTACTTGACATTGTGTATATATATATATATATATATATATATATATATATATATATAATTTTATTTTTTTAACCAATTTTTTATGTCAACTTTAAAACCACTTTATGTTCAGGAAAAAAACAAAAACAAAACAAAACAAAACAAAACAAAACAGACTAATTATTGTTACTGACTGAAAGCCCAGATTCTTTATTGTCAACATTTGATACTCACTGAAGAGACACTGAGGACAGATGGAGGAGTGCAGGTGTCACACTCTGATCCGGCTGCATATCTGCATCTGACGTCGTCTCCATCTGGGTCAGAGACCAGCAGGTTGATGTTCCTCTGACAGTTTGAAGGAACTCTGAGAGAAAAAGAAACATTTCATAGAACATCACAACCAGACCTCTATCAGTCCCTTCAGGTGTTTTTCATAACTTCAACCTGTCTGACTGGTTCTGCAAGGTTTATTCCCAGCAAGACTTTGTTTTTATTCATCACTGTGTTTCCTCTGGATTTGTTTCAGTTCAGTTTCCTCTAATGAGGAAAACTCTCCAAGGAAGATAGTTTAGCAAATTTATTTTATACTGATTTATGTGATCACTTACTTTAAATAGAATAATGTTCACTTTTAGCAACATTATCAGCTGCATTATTGCATCAAGTAGTTATTTATATCAGCAATCTTGTTTTTAAAATAACAAAAATAGCTGTTTTGTTGTTTTTTAAAACTATGTCTTTGGCTTCATGTAACTCTCTGGTTCAGGATGATTGAATAAAAATGTTTAATAAGTAACAAAATATAATAATTTGCAAATGTAGAAATCAATACAATCTGTTTATACGTGAAAAATTGCAAATGAGAACCAGGATTACCTGAGTACAGGGAGGATGGAGATCCGAGGTGTTGAGTTTGGTTTGTTGATGTCAGAACGGGTTCTGAAGTCGTTGCTTATTATTAATTTCGGTGTTATAATCCCATTTCTGTTTTCAGTCCAGCTTGAAGAACCAACTCTGCAGTGGATGATGAGTTCGTCAATGTTATGAAGAAATAATACAGCAAGACCAAATATCTAAAGACAGACAAGCCAGGATATGTTTCCACCAGCTGATGTTTTAGGTTTTCTTTCTTAGAAAACAACAAAACCTATTTAATCCAAATGACGAATCTGTCTTGAAGGATTTCAGGATTTGGATTAGTCATTGGTTAAAATCTGAACAAAGTGAAATATATTTCCACTTAATGCTGAAGTTTACTTACGAATGTTGGTATGTAAATGTTCTTGGGCCGTAGCTGTAGTAAATACGAACTTCTGTTTTTTGACACCATTCATTCCTGCTTTCATCAACTGCATAAACTGGTGGAGTAGTACAGTTTCCACCACAATGCCAAATGTCGACCTCTTGGCATGAGCTTCCGCTCTCCTTAAAGTGATAGGTTAGCTGTGAAAATAAAGTGAAAAATTGGTAAAAACGTAATTTTTCTGAAAAAACAAAAACAAAAATACATAATATTTTGCAAACCAGCTCAACTCACTACGAAGGGCTGAACGTCTCCAAAGTAGTTGGTAATGACAGCACCATAATAAGCAGCTTGAGCTCCATTGATGAGCAGCAGCAGCAGCACAGACGATAACATGGTGACAGAGTGAAGGTTTCAGAGAAAGGCTGAAAGTTATCAGAGACAAATGAAGTTACACTTCCACAGAGAGCCTCTGGTCCACACCCTGTGATCCATCCGTGAAAGATTTACTGGAATGCACTGGTGCACAACGAGGTAACCTGGAATGAGGAAAAGGTCTGATTGGTGAAAGACTACTGGAAATGCAAAATGCGAATTATAATTTGCAGTAACTGGAAATGTCACAAACCTTTCATTTAGAGGGAGGAGTTTATCTGTGAACAGATTTCCAAACTCAGCCAGCTCCACAAAGTTACATGTTCAGCAGCATCCATTAAAACCAGCATGTTTTATAATACAATGTCTGTGTCTTTAAAAGGAATTGTTAAGAAACATGTTGGAAAAAGATAAACAGAGAGATTTATTAAACACATTTTATCGCATTTCATTTTGATTAAAAAAATTATGACTTTAAAAGTCAAAGAATTCTGCTTAAGAAACCCAGGTTCAGCAGGGCAAGTGAGATGTTTTGTGATGCACAAGTCAGAACGTTTCAGGCTCTCAGGAGAAATTTGACATACCAGTTTATGCATCGTTTGTGCAGCTCATTGAACAATCTTATTATAATGTTTCACATCCCTGTCAGTGCTCAGATACCAGTCGGCTCTGTGGAAACATTGGTATGCAAGTCTTTAATAAGATTTTATCTTTTATTTTGTATGTGCTGTTGTGTGTCGTGTCTTGGTGGACCATTAGAGTCTGTTGAAAAAAACAATCAATCAATCATATATTGTGTCAAAATGTAATTTTGAATAAAAAAATAAATAAAGTTCAGCTTGGTTTCTAATTCCTTATGAACATATTTTAAGCCTAAATAATTTCAGTCATAAAAGACTAAAAATGGTGAAAATATTAAACTTCGGGAAACATTTTCTCTGCTGAACCAAAAAACATTATAATATTTAAACACTAGGCGGAGCTGTTGTACCAACTCGCATCTCAGCAGGTGAAAGAGTTTAAACAGTTTAATCATCTTTAGTAAATCGGAGTTACTTTATCAAGATACCGGATGTGCAGAATACCTTTTTGCTCAGCCATTTTGAAATCAAAAAGTTAATGTGCACACTAAGACACATTGTGGTTCAGATGAGGAAGGATTACACTGGGAGAACTTCTGCTTTGGTTATAATTTTTATTGGTTAAGCAAAGTACAAACTGATGGAGCAGTTTCAAAAACTCAAATAAAATAAAATACCTGTGCTTGCACAGATTCTGT
>NW_015115441.1:26629-35728 GCF_001443285.1 Poecilia latipinna
TCGCGGTGAGACATCAGTCCTCTAATCCTGGAGATGTTCTTCAGGTGATAGAAGGCCGAAGGGAGTATTAAAATCTTATTTCACTCAGTTTGGCTTAATAACTGGGAATATTCTGAGTCCTTATGATTCAATAAAATAAGTATAACTCTATGAATCAAAGATTAAAGAAAACATTTTATATCAAATCACATTTCCCAATGAGGAACAGATTATTTCTTTTGTTCAGCCACTAGGGGGCGACTTGCACTGCACCACTGTTTAGCAGCTCTACGATTATTCCTGCTGGCAGTCCTTGTCTTTCCAGCTCCTCTTTAATCTGAAGAGAAAAAGACATGAAATCAGAGCTACTTTATATAAACAGTAAGTCACACAGAACAAAACTCAGCCACGTTTTTATGCTAAAACTTTGGATCTAAAGAGGCTCTTCACTTAGAAATCCCTTATGTTAAGTTGATATTTAGTCTAAATCTGTTCAAACAAAAACAGTGCAGAAGATGAAAGTAAAACTCATCATGAAGCAGATGAACCTGTTAGACTAGGATGAAGCTGATTATTCTCATTGTTAACACTGAAGTGAAGTAGGTTACTGACCAGGTTGATGATGGTCGCAGATTCATTCTTCAGTGACAGTGAAGTGGAAAGCTTTGCATTCAGAGCCAAAACATAATCTAGAAGAACAAACAGTCAGCATTATGATTTAAAGAAAAAGGATAATTAACCAACAAAGATCCCTTGGCTGTGCTTATGCAAACTTTGATCAAGCTTTGATCATTTCGATTGTCAGCGGATGTCTTCCTGCGATTAGCAAAGCCATCAGGAATGCAACAAGTGGATTCTGGAGTAAGTCAACAACAAAACATTGTCTCTTCCAGCAGCCGTTGTACAGTGGTAAACTAGCTGACCAAGCACTTTGGAACTCTCCTTGGGTTGCTAGGTAACAGGTTGTGGTTGCTAGGAAACGGGCAAAAGTATTTCAAACAGTTCATTTTCTACACATGAGAAAACATGAACTTATTGCCAAATAACAGCTGGATGTTTTTATTTTTTAAGCCTGTGGGCTGTTTGCAATTTGTTTAGGGTTGGACTTGGACTTATTTCATTGGTTAATAATAAAATGCTTCAGGTAATAGCCTGCATGTTCTCTAACATCAACACTTACATGATTCTGAGTTTGGGTTGGAGGGTGTTGGAGGTGAAATTGTTGTGGGTTGTGGAGGTGTAGTTGTAGTTGGAGGTGTAGTTGTAGTTGGAGGTGTAGTTGGAGGGGAAGCAGTGACTGGACCTGTGGATGGAGCAGCAATGTTATTAGATCAGGAGAAATCAGATCGACTTCAAATTAAAGACCAAAGTTTAGTTTCCCACTCACTGCTCCCAGCCGTCACAGTGACACATCGGAGGTCAGACTGGTACACAGAGCCGGAGGAGCTGTGGAGGAAATTAGAGCAACAACTTAGATATGAATCTATTAATAATAAAACAACCAATCAATTCAGTTTATCTAAGTATTAAAATAGCAATTTCAACAAATCAGTACAGGATCTGTCAGAGATTAAGAATTTTAGGAAAAAATATTATGATTATGGATCAGTTCTTATTATTTTCCACAGTCTTCTTCTCTTTCATTAAAATGTCCCAACTTGAATGTCTTTGACCTCAGAAATATTTACTTTGGCATCTAAATCAGATTTGTGTTGCAATAAGAGTCGATTCAAATGGCTAAAAACATGATGACTGTAAAAAAGCTTCTCTACCCTTTAAACCTTTCACATTTTGTCAAATTACAATCTCAAACTTTAATGTGCTGTTTGTATAAACTGCATCTAAAATGGATGGTTTAAAAGTTTTCATCACTTTGGACTTTAATGCTTTAGTTTATTAAAACTGAAGGACCTTTAGATTTTATGGTGGAATCGTAGATATTTTCCAACCGTTCATTTGATTTCTTAAAGCTCCCACACATTCAGACTCTGCGCACAAATGAGATTTCACAGTCAAGTGTATCGATTATATATTATTCACTGCAAAAACACAATATCTTATCAATTATTATGGTCTAGCTTCTTGTTAAATTATATTAGTAAACTTGAAATAAAGCAAAACTAACTCACAAGTACCTTTTCAGCAACATAGAAGAGCTTGTTTTGAGTCATTTATTTCGAAACTTTGATGAAAAAGTGTTTCTTCCATTGGCAAATTATTTCACTTGTAACAAGACATTTCCCCATGTTAGAAGTAAAATAATCTGCCAGAGGAACTAGAAGTTTTTCATCAATGTTAAAGAATCATTCACACAAAACAAGCCCTTATATCTTTCTGGAAAGGTATTAGGTACTTCAGCTGTAGAAACTAGATCAAAAATACTTGGTAAGTTTCAGTGTTTTTGCAGCGTTTCTTGTGCCAAATGGATAAAATCAGGTTTCATGAGCTAGTTTTGTGCCTTTGCACTGATTCTTCTCCACCAGACCTTTTAGAGCTGCATTCATCCATGCAGATCTTTGTGCTGATTCTCAGCCTTATCAGCTCAGTGTTGGATACAAAAATGTTTGATAGGAACTCTGTTTCCTGCTATATGAAACCAAGTATTCTTTCAGCAGTTTTTAAAAGCATTAATGAAATAAGACACTAACTTTGCTTGGACAACGAAGCAGAGAGGATGGCCCAGTCCCGCTTCAGTGGCCGATGGCGTCCATGTCAGGCTGAAGTTTCCTGGCCCTGATGAACTCTTGGTAAATCCTTGCGGCCCGCTGAACAGCAGCTCAGTGGTCCTATAACAAACAGGAGAGTTAGACTGATATGTCCAACACTTCCCCACCTGATAGCCATGACAGAATCCCAGATAGCAACAGATACTAATTCAGTGTTGAGCTATTGGTCTAAAAGATCGATTGATTGATGACTGATGGTGGATCAATCGTCAAACAATCACCCAGTTCTAGCCAATCAGCTCATGTTGATTGAATCAATGTTGTTTTGTTTTTGAATACTATTTACTAAAATCCCAACGACTAATCAATGTTGAATCAATGTTTAATGCTGTTTCAAGCGTTTAATCACTGGGCCAGAGTTTATCTCATTTTAAATTAGGCACCAGTACTGATTCCTTAACTTTGATTCAATATGAAATCAACAGATATGTACATGTAGATCCAAATTTAGACGATGGTCCAATCAACTTTGACATAGCATCAGTTAACTCTACATGTTAGTCACCAGCCACTTTTTGCATAATTTTAATATCAGGCTTCAACATGGATTCCATATTTCTGTCTAACCGTATTTCACTCATGTTTTGAAAGCTGGGATTGTTCATTGACATCATGGCAGCTCCAGGTCATTTATTTAAGCTTTTTCACTGTTTATTTCCAGGGTAAAAAAAAAAACCAAATGAAACTTTTCAGCAGACTCCATGAAAACTTTATGAAGCTCCTGTATTGATCACTCACTCAGCCTGGGTAGCTTCTGCTCTGACGCTGATTTCCACAGCCTGGTTGACGTTGGTATAGATCTGATCTCCATGTTCAGGAGTTGGAGGCAGAAACCTGGGCAGATATTCACCTGCTGTGCAGGACGGAGCTGCAGGATCCACTGGAGCAAAATAACAAAGAAACTAATCAAGTTAAGGTGAAATGAGCTGGTAGGTTTGGTCGTTAATTCAAACAACATGAAGCTGTTAGTTGGAAGGAGAATATTTCATATAACCAGATATTTCTCTGGCTCTTCGGTTGTTAAATTGAGTTTGGTAACATTACATAATCGGTGAAAAGTGTGATTATCTGTGTTAATTTGTAACCTTCAGTTCATTTGTTTACTAAATCAAACTTTTATAATTCAGAGCTGCTCTGTGGTTCAAAACAAGCTCAAACTCTGCAGCTTTACCTCTGAAAACAAACTGGATAGGCGTGGTGCCGATGGAGTCGCTGGCAGTTTTCATCACTTGTGAACCAAAGCTATCAGTCAGAGTGATGGTCTGTGTGGGAAAATCCTCCAGAACCATCTGAACCGCATACGGACCTTCAGCACTGCTGTTAGTGGGACTGAATGACAGAGAACAAGACTGGAAGAGAAGAGAAAGGAGAAGAAAAAAGGTCTTTTTATTTAAAATCAGATTCAACAAAACATGGCAGTCTCCTCTGGGATCACTCATCAGATCAGTAAATGAAAACGTTTTATTCACAGACTATTTGAACTGCATCTCCCAGCATGCATCGGTGCTGGAGAAATCAAGGGCGAACATGCACTGTAATCCACATTTTTCTTCTGACCTCCTGGCCAGGAAAGACGACTTTTTAAAACCTTCAAACTGTGAAAGGGAGGAGTTTTAAAATGCTGCCTGTGTTTCCAGCTTCATCATTTTTGCCAAATCTCTAAACATCGTTTGATCAGAGCGACTGATATCAACTCACAGTTAGAAATCATTTTAAAGAATCTGGGCTGAAATAAGTAGCTAAATAGGACAATTTATTCAGAAAACACATTCTTTTTTATCAGTAGTTAAATTGCATGTCAGCAGTTAGAGAAAGGGGGTATTTACAGGATATTTCAGTTTAAATATGGCCTGTTTTGTTAATTCTCAGACCTCAGCAGAGTTGGGTAATAACTAGTTACATTTACTTGAGTATCTTTCTTGAAAAAACTTTTAGGAGTATTTTTACAATTCAGTAATTTTATTTTGAAGGATCTCTTCTCTTACTTGAGTAAAATTTCTGGATTTTCCACCCCCTGAATGAAAAACAAACATGTTTTTATCAGATATTCACCAGACACAAACACACCTGCAGTTTTTGTTAAAGTTTCATCAGTTTTTTATTAAAAAAAAAAAAAATTCTGCCTGATTTTGTAATTTCATAATTATATTATTTATATGAATCATTTCAGTCTTTAAAATACCAACATTTCCACATAACTTTGTGTAATATTTTTTATAAAGTAAGACAATCCAGACTAAATTTAATACTTACAGATGAGACACTGAGGACAGACGGAGGAGTGCAGGTGATGCACTCTGATCCGGCTGCATATCTGCATCTGACGTCGTCTCCATCCGGGTCAGAGACCAGCAGGTTGATGTTCCTCTGACAGTTTGAAGGAACTCTGAGAGAAAAGAAACATTTCAACACAGGTGGAAAATATTTACTTATGTAAAACAGTATTTGGTAAAAAGTCTACTCAAGAACTGAGTAACTGATCAAATTATCGATCATGTAATATTTAAAAAGTACATCATCAGATGAACCAAAATATAAAGTTGAGTGGAAATTTTAGTATTTAAGGACGGAAATTACAATAATTCTTATAAGCAACAAAATCAGGAAAATAATTTTTTTCAAATCAGTTTCTTTCCATAAAAATCTTATGAAACTTTAACAAAACTGTAGGTGTGTGTCTGGTGAATATTTAGTTATAACACCTGTTTGTTTTTAATCCAGCAGGTAGAGAAAACAGAAACTTTACTCAAGTATAAATACTTTATGGTAAAATTACTCAAATACAGTATTGTAAAAATACTTCTAAAAGTTTGTTTTAATAGTTACTCATGAAAATGTTATTGAACAGTTTCTGCCAACTCTGCATACAACATGTTGCCGCGTCTATCAGTCGTTTCGTGGATCTGAACCCGTCTGGCTGGTTCTTCAGGGTTTATCTTCCCAAATCACTTCGTTTCTAATCTGTTTTCTTAGAAATTGTCCCAGTTTAGTTTCTGTAAAGATGAACTCTCTCCTCAGAGCACACATAATCAAATGTATTTCATTACAATTTATCTGCTTTGAACTGAAACACTTTGAAACAAAAGCATCAACATCCAATAAAAAAAATAAACGTTCGTAACTGATCTTGTATTTTCATGACAATAATCATCTTTTCTTTATGTAACTCTTTAGTTTCATAATCTGATTCACAGATTATGAAACTATGGTAATGACCAATGACCAATGGTAAGCAGAATTACCTGACCAGAGGGAGGATGGTGGTCCGGGGCGATGAGTTGGGTTTGTAGATGTCAGACCGGTTTCTGGTGTCAAACTTCAAAACTGCTTTCGATAGGACAATCCCATTTCTGTTTTCTGTCCAGGCTGCTGTACTAACCCTACACAGGACGACATTAAGATGTTCTGAAATATTACAGAAAATAACCCAGAAAGACCAAATCTCTGTAGACCAACAAGACGGAAGATGTTTCCATCTTACAACCTGAAAAACCCAAATGAGCTCAGCTGATGGAGTTGTCTTGTTTAAGACTAGATTACAATCTGAGTAAAAGAAATAATATTTCCATTTAAAGTCAAAGTGGACTTACGATTCAGTTAATGTGCCCATGTATGGATAAGAGAAAGTGTCAGCATATCCTTTCTGACACCATTCACCTCCAGTTTCATCGACTGAATAAGTTGGCCCACTACAGTATCCAAAACAAGTCTCAGTGTCGAACTCTTCACAGGAGCTGAAGCTCAACTTAAAGTCGTAGGGTAGCTGAGGATTTACAGTGGAGAGTCGGTAAATACGTCTTTTTTCCTGGAAAAAACTAAAACAATATTTATAAAGAAGCTCAACTTACCGTGTATCCGCCTGGGTAAAAGTTTCCGAAAGCGTAGTTGAAGACAAAACCGTGATAAGAAGCCTGGGCTCCGCTGATTAACAGCAGCAGCAGCAGCACAGACATGTTGACAGAGTGAAGGTCTGCAGAGACAAACTGAAAGTTATCAGAGACAAACGAAGTTATACTTAGACAGACAGCGTCTGGTTCACACCCTGTGTACCATTCGACAACGGTTTAATGGTATGCATGAGCATAATGGAAGAGGATGTTACCTGGTATGAGGAAAACGTCTGATGGATGAAAGATTGGATTCAAAACACTAAGAGCGAAGTGTTATGTGGAGTAACAGGAAAGGTCACAGTTTGTTTTGAAATGTGAATTCATTAAGAGACGAGATGAATAATTTAATCTATGAAAATAAACAACTTAAATACTTCCATTAAAACCAGCTCACCGAGCAGCTTCATTTGTTACATAACACAACATCATTAAAAACATGAACTCAAAAGATGAACTGAGACACCTTCAATGTAAGTTAAATTTGATTTATTACAAACATTTATTTAAGACACACTTATTCAAAAATAAAATATTTGTGTTGCATATTTGTAAATCTAAATCATTTCAGATAAGAATGTCGGGGGGAAAAGTGAAAATATTAAATTTCAGGAAACATTTCTCTTCTGGCATAAAATACCTTCCAATAGTTAGACAGCAGGGGGCGCTGTTGTAACAATAGTTTCAGCCGCTTTTATTCAGGATGTTTTAGAAACACTGGTGATGGATTGATTAGAGACTTTTAACCTTTTCAGCCTCTGTTTGCGTCCAAATAAAAGGAAAACCTGCAGCCAATGAGCCGCCCACAGAGAAAAGAGGAAGAAAAAGTCTTTGATGTGATTCCAGGAAAAGCAGAAACCTTTATTTTCTCAGGGATTTGGGGAAAATGACATGAAATATGTTTGGCAAGATTTTATCCAATAACTGTCTCTTAGAAGACTTGATGCTACTAACTGGTATCGTGCAATTTTATTCTGTTTTCATTCATTGATAAACAAACCATAAATAACATGAATCAGAGCATTCTGACTTAACAGGATGATGAGAGATGGAAGAATCCAAACCACGTTTTCCTCCATGGAAATCAACCAGGATAAAGAAGTCACTGTTTTCTTTCCCAATATTTACAGATAAAAGAAACTAATGCAAAAAACTTTGCTGTTATACATAGTAAATATACATCTTCATTACTTATTTACCTTATTACTTATTTAATTATATGATACTTATTTTATCATATAATTTTCTACATATAAGTGTAGAAAATTCTATGATATTAAGATTATTAAAAACCTCAGAGGCATAAATGTTACACATGGAAAACGGTAATAAAGAAATACCAAACGCTCAGAAAATACCGACTTAATAAATAGTTCAGGTGACACCAAATATTTATTTTATTTACATTTTCTTCTATTCGTTATCTTAATAACTGCTAAACAATTATAGTTTCTTTATGAAATTATCAGTATTTTATAAATATTTTCACAGAAATAAAAATTCACTCTATTATTTCTGCTTATTGTCATAACAAAGTTTAGTCCTACTACCTAAAACAACCATAAGTCCCAACATTTAAAACAGATAACGTTGGTCATATTTTACTGCAGGGATCAGATTCATTCTCATGTTTAGCCACTAGGGGGCAGCCTTCTCGTTAACCTGCACTGAACCGTCGCTCAGCAGGCGGACCTTTATGTCTGCAGGCAGCCCTCGTCTGATCAGTTCATCTTTAATCTACAGAAGAAAACATGAGATGAATGTGAGACACAGTCAGTGGTGAATTATAAAATATACTGAACAGAATCTGATCAACATTAAGAACAACAACAGCAGAGCTGAACTGCATCACTGCAGGTGATCACTTTGGGTTATGATTTAACATTTGAGTGAAATGTGTTTGGTTTAAACTCAGGTTGTGATGGTTTGTGTTAAAGTCCAGGACATCACTGACCGCTTTCTCCATTTCATCCTTGTTGTCCTTCAGTGGCAGCGTAGTCGAGATCTTCAGCTTCAGAACCGTAAGACGAGCTGGAAGAAAAAGAGATCAACATGGTAGAAAGAACTACTTCCTGTTACTTTCAGTCCTGTTTCCATCCGACTTACATGTTTTAGGAGGAGGACTTGGAGTTGTCAAAGGGACGGCAACAGTGGTTGAAGTCACAGCTAAGATAACAGAAACATGAGTTCAGGACATAAAAAGTAAAAATAAATCAAAGATGAAAAATAAAGAATTGACTCATCGTCCTTCTTACTTGTTTCAGGAGGAGGACTTGGAGTTGCTATGGAGGGAACTGGGATAACAGCAGCAGAAACATCGTGAGTTTGGAAAATAACAAATAATAAATTAAAGATGTAAAAGAAAGAAATTACTCACTGTTTCCAACCCTCACAATGACACATCGAAGGTCAGACTGGTAGACAGAACTGGAGGATCTGTGGAGATAATTTAGCACCAAAACTTTAACATTAAACAAGTTTTGTAATGGCCATTAAATAATGTTCAA
>NW_015115441.1:41041-45583 GCF_001443285.1 Poecilia latipinna
CTATGATGCCTGACATGAGCTTCCATGTTGTAGAGAGACAGGTTATTGGCCGATAGTTGGATGGGACTGAACCTTTCTGTTAGGTTCTGGGGTTTTTAGCTTGTTCCTTTGGGTGGCTGAGTTATCTCCCCAGTAGATGGAGTCCGAGAGGTGGCAGGCTGTGGTTCCATCGATGACGTCATCTTCACACCGGAGGCTGATCATCTAATTTACGGCAGCATAAGAGGGGTGGAACGCCGGTACTTCGACGCCAGTGTCAACCGTAAATGGTACCTCCAGCCTCTCAGAGTTTTTCTCAGAGTTTTTCCCCTGTTCTTGTGATCTGCCTGTTTATCTCTGTAGTTTATGTTGTGCTTCATTGTGGATTTTTTGCTCCCCCTCAGGATCCTTCCATACCTGGTTGCCTGACCTCTGATACTCCCCACAGCGTCAGGGGTTCTAACCCCATAGAAGCCTGAAAGCCGAACCTCTTCTGATTCTGTAGATTTTGCCAGCTATTCAGAAGTTTCCAACCGGCCGCTTCCACCTACACTCTGCCGTCTTCAAGGACAAGCCTCCCTGTCCGCCCTCCAAAGCCACTCTCCGAACCACCAAGCTCCACAGAGAAACTACTCAATAGGTTAGAAGGACCAGGACAAACCAACCCCCCCTCCAAGTCGTTTGAACGCACAGAGCCCTGCACCGAGAGCAGCCGTGCAGTTTCTGGACCACTTTACGTCCATTGTTTGCTTTCTGTAAAATAAAACTTTTCTTTTTTTTCATCCGTCTTTTATGGTGTTCTCGCATGTGGGTAAGATCCGTTAAACCCATCATGACACTTTTGAGGGATCCTTCTGGATCAGGATTGTGCGCCCTTCAGTTAACCATTCAGGGTGAGTCCCATTCTGTAGCAGCTGGTTCAGTTGAGCTGCCAGTCGCTCATGGAGGGCAGTGAGTTTCTTTAGCCAGTAGGCATGGATCATGTCAGGCCCTGGTGCTGTCCAGTTTTTCATACCTGAGACTCTTTCTTGGACATTTGCCACAGTGATGGTTACTGGGGCTTGTTCAGGGAGGTTGCTGTGGTCCTCTCGTCCACTACTCTGTTGTTAGTACCCTATCATTGGGAGTACACTTTAGCTGGTTGGGTGGAGAAGAGCCGGTTTATATTGTAGCATTAATATTTTAATGATCATCTGATTTGTATGGACACTGTAGTTAAACTACGCTCCATTTTGTAGGTAGTTGGTATGAATGGAGACTGTTTAAATACAGTAATAACATTGAGATGCATTTGAATGTGTGGTTCTGCAGGCTGTTCTCTGGATCAGACTCTGACTCCAACATGTATGGATGCTGGATGATTGTTGACATTTTTAATAAACTTTGAAGAAAAAAGTTTCCCTGCCGGTAGATGATGTGTTGTTGCTGTCAAATTACAAAAATGGACGAACAAGGCAGATTGGAGCCCTCTGTGATCTGGAGGGAGGCGGGACTTGAAATGTCAAATTTACATTTAAAAATATTGCTGAAGCAGATTGAGTTGCTGTAAAACCTCAGAACAGGAGTAAACAAAGGGTCTGTGTGTTGTGATCCATGTTCAGTGTATTAATTTGTAGGGTTTTCTGTGACCAGTTTCTGTCCTGTGAGTCTGTTTCTGCGTCTTTCCCGTTGATTGATCCCAGCTGTGTCTCGTTCCTGTGATTTCCCTCCCAGTGTATTTAGTCCCACCTGCTGTCTGTGTTCCTCATTGGGTCCTTGTCTAATGTATGTCTAACGTTGTTGCACGCACGTTCTCTGCTCTTCAGTGGAACTGTAAAGTCCTGGTTAGCTTCGCTCACTTTTCAGTCTTGTTGTCAGTACTACTGGTATTTAGCTGTGTGCTAAATTCTCTGCCGTGCCGCCTGGTTTGGATTGTTTGAGCATATTCATCATTAAACTCGTTATTTCATCTACATCCTGGGTTTACTAGCGTCTCTCCTCACCACCAACCACTCCTTATGACACTGCAAAGCTACAATAACCAGGAATTCAGAATAAAACAGTGCAGTTCTGTTTTATATGAACCATTAGTGAACGGTTTATTTAATAGCATTAAAAGCACTTTAAATCTAATGTATTTTTAGTTATTTAGCCATATCAAAAATTACTTTGCATCAATGAAGGTGAAAATTATTTATTACTTTTGTACTTGTACATTTCAAAACCTGTACTTAGTACTTATACTTAATTTTACTTGGTACTTTACTTTTATCAGTCACTAGTATTTGTAGTATAAGTAGAGAATATGACGATTTTTATCGCTTCTGGTCAGATCAGATACTGACTTTGCCTGGACAACAAAACAGATGGGATGGGTTTCATCATCATCATATTGACTGAAAGACGGCGTCCATCTCAGGGTGAAATATCCTGAACCAGATGAACTCTTGACCATGTTGAACGGTCCGCTGAACAGGAGCTCAGTGATCCTTTAACACACAGGAAACACATCAGTCTGGTTGGTTATATGTGCAAAATGCCCTCAAACCAGACTTAAAAATTATCTTTAAAATATGATTTTCACCATGAAAACTTACCTCTGATTAGAAACGATATTTATTTTCTACTCACTCAGACTCATTTGCCTCTGCTGTGATGTTGATTTCTATCATCTCATTAACGTCTATGAAGAACTGAGCTCCATGTTCAGGAGTTGGAGGCAGAAACCTGGGCAGATATTCACCTGCTGTGCAGGACGGAGCTGCAGGATCCACTGGAGCAACGCAGGGAAAAATAATGCAGATGAACTAATGAGACAGACAAGTGGGCTCAGTAAATTTACACTTTGGTCATATAATCTGTCTTAATAACAGGTCCTCTTCTTCTTTTCCATTTCCATCCATCCATCTTCTGTACACCCTTGTCCCTCAGTGGGGTCGGGAGGTGCTGGTGCCTCTCCAGCTAACATTCCAGGCGAGAGGTGGGGTCACCCTGGATAGGTTGCCAGTCTGTCACAGGGCAACACAGAAGACAAACAACCATGCACACACACAACTAGGGGCAATTGACAGTCATGTTTTTTGGACTGTGGGAGGAAACTGGAGTATCCAGAGAAAACCCACCACGCACAGGGAGAACATGCAAACTCCATGCAGAAAGACAAGGGCCGGGAATCGAACCTAGAACCTTCTTGCTGCAAGACAACAGCTCTACCAACTGCGCCACTGTGCAGCCTCGTCTTACATTTCTACATCTGGAAATTAAAAGTTTGATGTATTTTAATAATCGAGTTATTGATCATCTTTAAACAGACAGTTATTAAATATACATTTACTGACATCAGTGTTGCTCTTTAGCAGTAAAATAAGCTTATTGAAACATTAAATCAAACCTTTGAAAACAAACTGGACAGAGATTTGGCTCATGAAGCTGCTGGTGCTCCATGAATATGTTACACCATCGTATCGAGTCATAGTGATGGTCTGTCTGGGAAAATCCTCCATTATCAGCTGAACTGCATATGAACCTTCATAGCTGCTGCTGGTTGGACTGAATGATAGAGAACAAGACTGGAAGAGAAGAGAGAGAGAAAGATTAACTATGTTATATTTAATGTTCTCTGCTATGGATTCATGTTGCTTTTGTTCATACCAACAATATTTGTTTTTATTTAAAAAGCTGTTAAATAAAAAGTGTAAAGTGTGTTTTTATTTAAAACATGAAGAAACAGAGTAATTCTTCATCATTAGTCATTTATAGTTAATTAAATAATCAGTCAATTTAGTTTTATTAACTGTAAACATTTTCTGTTGCATTGCTGTAACCAACATTTATTACTCACTGATGACAGACTGAGGACAGACGGTGCTGTGCAGATGCTGCACTCATAGTTATCGGGATTGGATCCATATCTGCATTGAACATGGTCTTCATCAGGGTCAAAGGTCAACAAGCTGATATTCCTCTGACAGTTTGAAGGAACTCTGAGAGAAACAGAAACAAACGTCACAAAGAACAAACAATCTGCTCAAATTATTTAATTTACATCAGGAATCTTCAGTATCTTGACTGATTTGTATTTCAGTGTTTTTATTCCATTATGCTTTAGTTTATTTTGCTCCATGAATCTATTTGGTCTCTTTTAAATATAAAATCAATTCACAACATTTGGATATTATTTGTAAACATTTTCTAATTATTAAAGCTTCATGGTTGGGCTTTACTACGGCGGCCGACAGGTGCAAATGCGCAGCAACAGAGAAAACATGCAAACAAACAAAAAAAGACACGCGCAAAAATTGAATGCAGAAAACATAAAAATAGACGCAAATAAAATGCAGCAAACAAAAAAGAGATGCAAACAAAAAGTGCTGAAAACGGAAGTGCTCCAGAACACTAGGGGGAGTTTAACAAAAAACAGCTGTGTTTAAATTTAGGGTTTGTATCCTTTAAAACCATAGACATAATATAAGAGTAGACCCCGCATTGGTCGCTCCAGCGCAGCAAATACGGCGGCCATCTTGGAGCAGTATACCCTCCTACTTTGCTCAATCAAAACAGCAGAAGATGCCTCAGCACTGAGAG
>NW_015115441.1:49677-56890 GCF_001443285.1 Poecilia latipinna
CTCTCAGTGCTGAGGCATCTTCTGCTGTTTTGATTGAGCAAAGTAGGAGGGTATACTGCTCCAAGATGGCCGCCGTATTTGCTGCGCTGGAGCGACCAATGCGGGGTCTACTCTTATATTATGTCTATGTTTAAAACGGGTGTTCAGAAAAGCAGAAAATGGAGGCAAAATTATTTTTGCTGTATTACACTTAAAATTACACAAAATGATTTTTTACAATGTTTTTAGGCGAGAATGTAGATGTATAGATCTCAAATATCTGCTTGGTTCATCAATAAATCACCTAATTCCAATATTGCTCCGACGTTTTCGGAGATTTCTGCTCCCACTGCATTAACAGCCAGCTCCCCTTGCCAGCTGTCAGCTGGCCTGGAGCTCCAGATTCGGTACACCGAGAGAGAACCCATGTCTCCTGGCAAATCGTTTTAAAAACTCCCGATAGTTTTCACCTATGAGTGGAGGTGAAACACAGATATTAAGCCAGGTAATAGCTGTTAAATTTTTTGATTCACTAAAGTATTGCTGCATTTCATTTGTTTGCATCTCTTTTTTGTTTGCTGCATTTCATTTGTGGTTGTATTCTTTTTTGTTTGCGTCTATTTTTATGTTTGCTGCATTTCATTTGTGCGCGTGTCTTTTTTTTTTTGTTTGTTTGCATGTACGGTGGCCGACAGGTGCAGTCGGCCACCGTATTTTACAAGAAATAATTTAAAAATACTAACAGAATCAAACTATGCTTCATGTTCAACTAAAGACACCATCTGTTTCTGAATAGTTATTAACATGATGTAAAAACTGAATTACCTCATAAAAGGGATGATGTTGGTCTGTGGTGATGAGTTCGGTCTGTTGATGTCGGATCGTTTTTTCATCTCATATGTTATCTGAAATTGCGCTGTTGTAACATCGTTTCTGTTAATTATCCAGGATTTACGTTCCCACCTTAAACGGAAGATAATGGGAAAATTTCTGATGTTACTCAGAGTTTCTGAAACAGAAAACTTTACAGAGCAGCAGACAAAAAAACTGACAGGAGATTTAATTCAGTAGGAATTTTAGATTTAGTGACTTTATGGGAACAACTGGAAAAATGTTAGATATTTTTGTTGAGATTCAGTTACCCGCTCCAATAACGGTCAAAATTCCAAGTTGTGATCTTCCAGGTGTAGTCTTTCAGACACCATTCACCGCTGCTTTCATCAATCTTGTTAGTGCAACACCACCATGACTCAAGCTCTGCACATGAGCTGAAGCTCAACTTAATGCGACGCACAACCTGCAAATTTAAAGTGAAGAAGTGTTAAATACACTTAAAAAAGGACATGAAAGAAACTACAGAACATCTGGACTTACTGTAGAACTGCTTCCTTGAACATTTTTAGTGGTGTGGGTAGAAACAACACCATAATAACCAGCTTCTGCCCAGCTGACTATCAGCAGCAGCAGCAGAAAGAGCAACATGATGAATGTTTCAGTTCTGCCAAACAAAGATGGTATCATCAGGTAACCTTTGTGGCTCTGCTGTCGTAAGATGCTTTGGTTATGCAAACGCCTGAAGACCAGAGACGACAACGTGATGCTTTATAAATATTTAAAAGAGTTTGTAGGACTGAGCTGCTATTTATTTAGTTTTCTCCTTTTAATTTTATATAGGAAGGAAAACGTTTGACATTTAGTGTATTTACCTTCGAATTGTAAGTCTTGGTTAATTTTATAATTTCCTGTTTGTAATTTTTGGCATTATAGCTCACTCTCCTGTAAAGTCAGTCGGGAATTTAAAACGAACCAGTTCCGAGAAATGAAATCAGGAAAGTATGAGAGCTCTTCTGTTTGTTTCTCTTTAGAGTTTTTCTGCAGAGATTTGGATTAAGTGACAGAGATAATTTTTATTGATGGTCAGAATTACCTTAGAAAGAGGATAAAAGCACTGAAACCTAATTTCTTCCCTGTTTGCATGTCAATGTCTGCATGTAACCGTAAGTTAAAATGAGAATTGAGGATTAACTATGTGATGTGAACTAACTTTGTGTTTATTTAAATTATTAATGCAAACGTCGAGCATTGTGGTAGCTCCAATTGTTTGCTTTGCAAATAGCTAATTAGCATACTGGTGGCCTTTAGCTCACACTTGTTGGGTTTATTCCAATTTGACTGTCAAATTCTGCCTAGATTATCCATGCAGGGGTTTATATTGTTTTTATAGGTTGGACTTGATGTGTTATTTTATCGCAACACTGGAGGTCAAATTACAGATTGAATTATTTCACACTGGGCAGATTTTCACCGTCTGTACAGGACGAAGCTGCAGGATCCACTGGAACAAAGCAGGAAGGAACAAATTTAGAGAAATAGGTTTATGAAATATGGTTTATTTATTGCACAAACAACTCTGCAGCTTTTTCAAAAGATACATTTAGTAAACTTACACAGTTGCATCTCTCAGCTGTTCTGACAAGAGGCAGATTTTTGTTTTGTTACATTTCTGTATTCAGACATTTAAAAGTCAAAGGTCCTTCAATAATATTTAATTTTAGTTTAATATTGACAGTTAAATAAGGAATACCAAATAAAAAAAAAATTACAGTAATGTGAGTTAAAATAAGCCAACTGAAACATTTAATCAGACCTTTGAAAACAAACTGAACAGGGATTTTGCTCATGTTTTTTTCTGGTGTTGCATAAATGTGTAGAACCAGAACCGTCAGTGAGGATGATGTTCTTTCTAGGAAGGTCGTCCATCATCAGGTCCACTAATAGTATACAAAAATATTAAATACAGAAAGATTCATCTTTCATTTTCACCGGTTTATCAGTATGTTTTCCCAGCAACTACTGGTAAGTAAATAAGTAAATGTATAAGATGCTTTTCACGGAAAATAAAAACAAAATCCATCAAGTCCTTTAAAATGTAAATATTAAAACATGATTAAAAGTTGAAGGTTAATCAGGATTTTAAAAAAATGAACCAGTGCAACGACATGAAAACATTAAAATACGAGAGCTCTTCTGTTAGTTTCTCTGTAGAGTTTTGCTGCAGATATTTAGATCAAGTGATTATTGATGAAGATCAGAATTAACTAAGAAAGGAGACTAAAGCACTAAAACCTCATCATTTTCTGCATGTAACAGGATCTAAGTTAAAATGTGCTTTGAGGGTTAATTATGTGATGTGAACTAACTTTGTACACACCAACTTTGTGTTTATTTAAATTATTGACGCAAATGTTGAGCATTGTGGTAGCTCCCATTGTTTGCTTTGCAAATAAACAATTAGCATACTGCTAGTCTTTAGCTCATACTGAGCTGCATCTTGCATGGTAATGTGGCAGCCTGGGTTTTCTTTAAGGTCATGAACTCAAATAGGGGATGTTAAAGTTACCAAGAGTGAAATAAACCAGCAACGCCACCTGGAAAACTGAGTTGTAACAAGGACACAGTTAGTATCTGCTGGAAGAAAGAGACAGGCTTCAAAAAGCTCTACACAATGTGTTGAAGTTCAGTATTTAAAAGCACTTTCCAATTGGCAACATCCTAAAAGAGAATGGTTAAGACACAGTGAACGTGGTTCAACAAAATTGTTGGTTGAAGTAGAATATTTAAATCTCAGCAGAGAGGCTGACCAGTGGAGGAGGTAAGGAGAGAAAAGAGCAACGTTTAGTGAAGGAAAGGGGATCGATCACTCTGGACACGATAGCAAACAAGGAAAAAGGTGCTCCAATGAAATAAACACACAAAACAAACCACCACAGGAGCCTCAGTCCCTGAAATAACTAAAGAAAACAACCTGAACAAAACAGTGGACTCACAATATCACTAAATTGCACTTAGATCATATAAGTGGTGCAGTAAATGCTGCAACCAGCGGGCGAAGGCCCCAGTTAATATTTTAAAATAGTTTCCATAGGCAAAACAGCATCAAACATCTCAGATTGAAAACTGGTAGAAAGACTCATCAGGCAGCTAAAATGAAAAAGGCTATTAGTAAAGTAAGTAAAGTTTATTTATAAAGTGCTTTTCACAGACATAAAACCACAAAGCGCTGTACAATACAAATCAACATTAAAACCATACAAAACATAAGAAACACAGTAAAATCAAGAGGTAAAAGGCTGGGAAAATAAAAATGTGTTTAGTTGGTTTTTAAAAACCTCCAGCAAAATGGAGCAGCAAGGGTTAACAGTTCCAGATTGCAGCTGTAGCAGCGCAGTGCGAGCTGCGTCTCCTTACAGAGGAGAGTTAAAACCTGATCCAGCTACTTGCTCCATTGCTACTTTACGACCATCAAAGATTGAATGTCCACAACCTCATAGTTTTCTTTATGCTAAATATTTATTAGTTAAAGTTGGTTTGCAAGTGTCAGTACAGCTTAATTCAGTAGCAGATTTAATCAAATAAAGCATAATCAGTGATCTTAACCTAACCTTTCTGTCCCTTAGGCTGACACTGAGAACTCAACAGATATCTTTCATTAACACCCTGAGTGGTTCGTCCATCTGGTTCCTGTTCAGCGTGGTTCATCTTTTACTGGGCCCTGCATCTCATGTTCCAGTCAGACGCCTTTCCTTTTAGTTCTCCTTATTCCCTGCATTCTACCTCCAATACAACATCAGTGCAGTTACACATTTTGCATCATTTCAAGTTCATTGTCAAAATCACATCTATAAATTCTTCAGCTTCTCTGATTTAGCATTAAAACAATATTAATACAAATATATTGCTTTGGGTTTATTCAATTACTTAAAGTGATAGAGATTCATTTAAATGTACAAAAATTAAAGTTGATAAACCCAGTCATATTTTAGTGCACGGATCACATTCATTCTCATGTTTAGCCACTAGGGGGCAGCTGGTTTTTAACCTGCACTGAACCGTCGCTCAGCAGGCGGACCTTTATGTCTGCAGGCAGCCCTCGTCTGATCAGTTCATCTTTAATCTGCAGAAGAAAACATGAGATGAATGTGAGACAAAGTCAGTGGTGAATTATAAAATATACTGAAAAGAATCTGATTAACATTAAGAACAGCAGCAGAATTTAACACTGTAGCAAAACCTCAGGTTATGATTTAACATTTGGGGTAAATTAGTTTGGGCTGAACTCAAAGTCCAGGACATCACTGACCGCTTCCTCCATTTCATCCTTGTTGTCCTTCAGTGACAGCGTAGTCGAGATCTTCAGCTTCAGAACCGTAAGACGAGCTGGAAGAACAAGAGATCAACATGGTAGAAAGAACTACTTCCTGTTACTTTCAGTCCTGTTTCCATCTGACTTACATGTTTTAGGAGGAGGACTTGGAGTTGTCAGAACAGTCGTTGCAACAACAGTTGTTGAATTCAAAGTTGTTGCTAAGATAAGTGAAACATGAGTTCAGGACAAGTAGCAAAAATAAATCAAAGATGAAAAAGAAAGAAATAAATGAAATGAAAAATAAATTGTCCTACTTACATGTGTTAAGAGGACTAGTAGTTGTCAAAGGGGCGGTTGTTGCATTAACAGTTGTTGCATTAACGGTTGTTGCATTAACGGTTGTTGCATTAACGGTTGTTGCATTAACGGTTGTTGCATTAACGGTTGTTGCATTCAATGTTGTTGCTATAACAGGAACATGAGTTCAGGACAAGTGACAAAAATAAATCAAAGATGAAAAAGGAATAAATAAATAAAATGAAAAATAAATTGTCCTACTTACATGTGTTGAGAGGACTAGTAGTTGTCAAAGGGGCGGTTGTTGCATTAACGGTTGTTGCATTAACAGTTGTTGCATTAACAGTTGTTGCATTAACGGTTGTTACATTCAAAGCTGTTGCTAAGATGAGTTCAGGACATAAAAATGTATAATACATCAAAGATGAAAAATAAATCAATTAAATAAAAAATAAATTGTCTTACTTACATGTGTTGAGAGGACTAGTAGTTGTCAAAGGGACGGTTGTTGCATTAATGGTTGTTGCATTAACGGTTGTTGCATTCAAAGCTGCAGCTATAACAAAAACATAAGTTCAGGACATAAAAATTAATAATAAATCAACGATGAAATATAAAGAATTGATTTGTCATCCTACTTACATGTTTTAGGAGGAAGACTTGTAGTTGTTGAAGGGACGGTCGTTGCAACAACAGTTGTTGAAGTCACATCTGGTGCAGAGAAATCAACAGCAGAAAGAGGAAGTTCAGGAAATAAAAGGTAAGATCTAATCAAAAAGAACAAAGTGAAAGAATGACTCACCGTTTCTAACCGTCACAAGGACACATCGCAGCTCAGACTGGTAGATAGAACTGGAGGCACTGTGGGGATAATTTAACACAAAAGTTTCATATTAAACTCTTTTTGAAATGAGCATCAAATAATATTTGGAATATCCTTAAAGGGTCAGGTCAGATAATAAACAGCAGTTGTACATCTTGTGTTTATCTTTATACAGCAAAGGGAAAAGCTTTCATTTTTACATTTACTTATGCAGTGCACAAGAGAAGTCAGTTGCACAATTTAATCTGCAAACTTCAAATTCATCAAAACTTTTAGATTCATCATAAATACCTAAAATCCTCAGTGAGAGATGATTACTCCAGATCCAGAACTGGGACTATCACTTTGAGTCATATAGCGCAGTATAATGATTTGAGCTTCAGATGGGCAGTGATCATGTTTATACTGATTTCTTATGCACTCACCGACTAGATACACCTGTCCAACTGCTCGTTAATGTTGAATCAGCCAATCACATGGCAGCAACTCAATGCATTCAGGCATGTAGACATGGCCAAGACAACCTGCTGCCGTTCAAAGCGAGCATCAGAACGGGGAGGAAAGGTGATTTAACTGACTATGATGTTGGTGCCAGACGGGCTGGCCTGAGTATTTCAGAAACTGCTCATCTCCTGGGATTTTCACGCACAACTAGGGTTTACAGAGAATGGTCTGAAAAAGCAAAACTATCCAGTGAGCAGCAGTTTTGTGGGCGCAAATGCCTTGTTGATGCCAGTGGTCAGAGGAGAATGACCAGACTGGTTTGAGCTGATGGATCGGCAACAGTAACTCAAATAACCACTCGTTACAACCGAGGTACGCAGAAGAGCATCTCTGGACGCATCGAACCTTGAGGCGGATGAGCCACACCGGGCGCCACTCCTGTCAGCTAAGAACAGCAAACTGAGGCTACAATTCGCAGAAGCTCACCAAAACTGGACAGTAGAAGATTGGAAAAACATTGCCTG
>NW_015115441.1:57970-61454 GCF_001443285.1 Poecilia latipinna
TCGAGATCTTCAGCTTCAGAACCGTAAGACGAGCTGGAAGAACAAGAGATCAACATGGTAGAAAGAACTACTTCCTGTTACTTTCAGTCCTGTTTCCATCTGACTTACATGTTTTAGGAGGAGGACTTGGAGTTGTCAGAACAGTCGTTGCAACAACAGTTGTTGAATTCAAAGTTGTTGCTAAGATAAGTGAAACATGAGTTCAGGACAAGTAGCAAAAATAAATCAAAGATGAAAAAGAAAGAAATAAATGAAATGAAAAATAAATTGTCCTACTTACATGTGTTAAGAGGACTAGTAGTTGTCAAAGGGGCGGTTGTTGCATTAACAGTTGTTGCATTAACGGTTGTTGCATTAACGGTTGTTGCATTAACGGTTGTTGCATTAACGGTTGTTGCATTAACGGTTGTTGCATTCAATGTTGTTGCTATAACAGGAACATGAGTTCAGGACAAGTGACAAAAATAAATCAAAGATGAAAAAGGAATAAATAAATAAAATGAAAAATAAATTGTCCTACTTACATGTGTTGAGAGGACTAGTAGTTGTCAAAGGGGCGGTTGTTGCATTAACGGTTGTTGCATTAACAGTTGTTGCATTAACAGTTGTTGCATTAACGGTTGTTACATTCAAAGCTGTTGCTAAGATGAGTTCAGGACATAAAAATGTATAATACATCAAAGATGAAAAATAAATCAATTAAATAAAAAATAAATTGTCTTACTTACATGTGTTGAGAGGACTAGTAGTTGTCAAAGGGACGGTTGTTGCATTAATGGTTGTTGCATTAACGGTTGTTGCATTCAAAGCTGCAGCTATAACAAAAACATAAGTTCAGGACATAAAAATTAATAATAAATCAACGATGAAATATAAAGAATTGATTTGTCATCCTACTTACATGTTTTAGGAGGAAGACTTGTAGTTGTTGAAGGGACGGTCGTTGCAACAACAGTTGTTGAAGTCACATCTGGTGCAGAGAAATCAACAGCAGAAAGAGGAAGTTCAGGAAATAAAAGGTAAGATCTAATCAAAAAGAACAAAGTGAAAGAATGACTCACCGTTTCTAACCGTCACAAGGACACATCGCAGCTCAGACTGGTAGATAGAACTGGAGGCACTGTGGGGATAATTTAACACAAAAGTTTCATATTAAACTCTTTTTGAAATGAGCATCAAATAATATTTGGAATATCCTTAAAGGGTCAGGTCAGATAATAAACAGCAGTTGTACATCTTGTGTTTATCTTTATACAGCAAAGGGAAAAGCTTTCATTTTTACATTTACTTATGCAGTGCACAAGAGAAGTCAGTTGCACAATTTAATCTGCAAACTTCAAATTCATCAAAACTTTTAGATTCATCATAAATACCTAAAATCCTCAGTGAGAGATGATTACTCCAGATCCAGAACTGGGACTATCACTTTGAGTCATATAGCGCAGTATAATGATTTGAGCTTCAGATGGGCAGTGATCATGTTTATACTGATTTCTTATGCACTCACCGACTAGATACACCTGTCCAACTGCTCGTTAATGTTGAATCAGCCAATCACATGGCAGCAACTCAATGCATTCAGGCATGTAGACATGGCCAAGACAACCTGCTGCCGTTCAAAGCGAGCATCAGAACGGGGAGGAAAGGTGATTTAACTGACTATGATGTTGGTGCCAGACGGGCTGGCCTGAGTATTTCAGAAACTGCTCATCTCCTGGGATTTTCACGCACAACTAGGGTTTACAGAGAATGGTCTGAAAAAGCAAAACTATCCAGTGAGCAGCAGTTTTGTGGGCGCAAATGCCTTGTTGATGCCAGTGGTCAGAGGAGAATGACCAGACTGGTTTGAGCTGATGGATCGGCAACAGTAACTCAAATAACCACTCGTTACAACCGAGGTACGCAGAAGAGCATCTCTGGACGCATCGAACCTTGAGGCGGATGAGCCACACCGGGCGCCACTCCTGTCAGCTAAGAACAGCAAACTGAGGCTACAATTCGCAGAAGCTCACCAAAACTGGACAGTAGAAGATTGGAAAAACATTGCCTGGTCTGATGAGTCTGGATTTCTGCTGCGACATTTGGATGGTCGAATCAGAATTTGGTGTCAACGACATGAAGCCTGGATCCATCCAGCCTGTATGGCTGGTGGGGGTGGTGCAGTGTGTGGGGGACATTTTCCTGGCCCACTTTGGGCCAGTACCAATTGAGCATCATGCCAACGCCACAGCCTACCTGAGTACTGTGGCTGACCATGTCCATCCCTTCATGACTACAGTGTACCATCTTCTGATGGACACTTCCAGCAAGATAACGCGCCATGTCATAAAGCTCCAATCATCTCAGGTTGAATTTTATAATTCTTGGGAAAGTCCATTTTTGGAGCTCTTCAGCAACCAAGGGATTTTCTGCGAGTCATTTTGTATCACTGAAGGTGAAAATTATTATTTACCTTTTGTACTTAAGTACATTTCAGAACTTATACTTTCTTATTTTTACTAAACTAAAGGAATTATTGTTGTCAGTGTTTTTTCACATAAGTGTTTGAACTTCCTAAGTCAAAAATGTGAGGATTTTTCACACTTCTGATCAGATCAGATACTGACTTTGCCTGGACAACAAAACAGATGGGATGAGTTTCTTCTTCATCAACGGCAGACGGCGTCCATGTCAGGGTGAAATTTCCTGAACCAGATGAATTCTTGGCCATGGTGAATGGTCCGCTGAACAGCAGCTCAGTGATCCTTCAACACACAGGAAACACATCAGTCTGTTTGGTTATATGTACAAAATCCCCTACAAATATTATCTTCAAAATGCTCTAACAGCCAAACTCAAGTTTGTCTGGGTTAGGGGTCACCAACCGCTTTGAGACTGGAAGCTACTTCATGGGTACAGAGGAACACGAAGGGCTGCTTGATTGATACAGACATAAAATGTCTTGGCTCAACTTTGATAACAATAATACATTTACATATATATGATTAGATGCTGCCTGATCACAGTAATGTTAAGGACTACTCACAATAGTTATCAGTAATGATCTACCATGGCAGATTGATATTATGTGATCAGACAGAAGCTTTACGGCTGTACGTACGTTGAGATTTTCCTCTAAGTAAAAACGAAAAGAATAGTTATTGTATTTTTTATTATCTAACCTTCTTTACTATTAACAAAATGTGGGGGGAAAAAGATCTTTTGTGTCAAAACATCCTGCAAGTAGCACTCTGAGTCTGTGGGGGTCAAAGGGCACGCCAAAGCCCAAAGGTTATTGGTCAGTTTTCCAGGTGTCTGAGGGGACCTTGTTGGTGACTCCTGGTCAAGATCATCCATTCAGGTTTTTATGTTGCTGCAAATCTGATTTCCATCACAACAGCAAAGATCTCACTTCAGACTGAAGCTTACCTCTGATTAGAAACAACATTTATTTTCTACTCACTCAGACTGAGTCGCCTCTGCTCTGATGTTGATTTCTATCATC
>NW_015115441.1:66413-70991 GCF_001443285.1 Poecilia latipinna
TAGTCACTTCTTGGCAACAACCGAAAGTTTAACATAATTTGAATGATGTTGAGATTCAGTCACCTATTATAGTGGTAGTCAAAGTTTGGATCTGTCCACTTCCAAGTGTAATCTCTCAGACACCATTCACCGCTGCTTTCATCAATCGTAGGACAGCAAGGACACAACCATGACTGAGTCTCCTCACATGAGCTGTAGCCAATCTTGTAGCGACGCACAACCTGTAGATTCAGGTGAAGAGCTGTTGGATACAATAAAAAAATGTTTTAAAAAAGGAAAAAAAAAAAATCAGAGAACTTACTGTAAATTTGCCTCCTTGTACATCTTTAGTGGTGAATGAAAGCACAGCACCAGTATAACCAGCTTCCGTACAGCCGATTATCACCAGCAGCAGGACAAAGAGCAACATGATGAACAAATCAGTTCTGCTAAACTAAGATGGAATCATCAGGTAACCTTTGTGGCTCTGCTGTCGTAAGGTGCTTTGGTTATGCAAACACCTGACGACCGGAGACGACAACGTGATGCTTTATATTTAAAAGAGTTTGTAGGAGTGAGCTGCTATTTATTTTTGCACATAGTTTTCTCCTCATTTTTTTTAGGAAGGTAAACTTTTGTCATTTGGTTTATTTACTTTCAAATAGTAAGTCTTAGTTCATTTTAACATAGCTTTCTTTTGTTTGTTATTTTTAGCATTGAAGCTCACTCTACTATTGTTGCAGCATCTCATGTCAAATGCATTTTAAATAAAAAAACGTTATAAGATGTTTAGAACCAGGATGACGGCACATAGATAGTAAAACTGCAGTCACTCCTTTTTCATTCAAGCTGTTCACTGTTTTTATGGACTGCATTTACATTTGATAATGATCAGACAAACATTTCTTTTAAGAAGATACATTTTTATTTGAAAACTGTGAGAAACAATAAATATATTTCCTACAGAGTTAAATATTCATCTTTTCTGGACAGTTCTTGTGTCTCAGTTGATTTTTTAAATTGTTCATGGATATAAACTGAGCATTCCAGCTGAATACAAACACAAAGTTTACTAAATCTCTAAAACTGCTATTTAAAGTATGTGGTTTTTATTACACAAAGAAAGAAAAAAAGAAGAAAATCAATATTTTCTCAGGAATGTATGGTATGCTCTTCTTTTTCTCCATTTATGCTCTGCCGACTTGTTCCCATTTTTGCCATGGTTTATCACATATTGAGCTCAGCAGATGCAAACATCCACCAGGTGTTCGCTAATTGCTGCTGGCTAGTCTGAAGGAGCTGAGTGGGGGAGGGCTGCTGCTTGGGGT
The DNA here is from genome assembly GCF_001443285.1 of Poecilia latipinna. Lineage (NCBI taxonomy): Eukaryota > Metazoa > Chordata > Actinopteri > Cyprinodontiformes > Poeciliidae > Poecilia > Poecilia latipinna. The sequence goes on from NW_015115441.1 coordinate 67,721, forward strand.
CTGAGCTTTGAAGCTTGGAAATTGCATCAAAGGTGGAGCTGTGAATCGAAGGCGGAGCTGGGTCCCTTCAGGGGTTTTGCACAGCTGAACGGTTGCCATGGAGACTAAAGGATTTAAATGTGCATGAAAGAATCAAAGCAACACTCCAGGTGTGTTTTAGACAAGGGAACAACATAATAACATGATGTAAAGCTCAAAAAGGTCAATTTACAAAATACTTTTTCTTTAACAAATGTTAATGTTTATTTTACTTTCCATTAAAAATAATTTTTTACCTCGTTTGGTATAATTTGTTTCATCATATCCTCACATGTACAAATTTACACCAACATTAAAAGTTGAAAGTTAGTCAGGATTTTAAAATGAACCAGTTCAAAGACATAAAAACAGGAAAATACAAGAGCTCTTCTGTTTGTTTCTCTTTAGAGTTTTGCTGCAGAGATGTGGATCAAGTAGCAGAGATATTTGTTTTTATTGATGGTCAGAATTACCTTAGACAGGAGATAAAGTCACTATAACCTCGTCTCTGTTTGCACATCGTCTGCATATAATAGAATCTAAGTTATAATGTGCATTAATGATTAATCAAGTGATGTGAACTAACTTTGTGCACACCAACTTTGTGTTTATTTAAATTATTAATGCAAATACTGAGCATTGTGGTAGCTCTCATTGTTTGCTTTGCAAATCGCTAATTAGCATACTGGTAGGCTGAGTTACATCTTGCATGGTAACAATGTTGGGTTTATTCCAGTTTCAGTCTCATTAGCATTCAGCTAACATTGGTGGCATTCAGCTCTAAACTGCTGCTGATTTCATTTTCTTGAATAAATAACTAAATTATTAATCCTGATATGTGAAATATGTTTGACTAATCAAGCACTAAGAACATTACAATCATTAAGGATAAACCTGTGTAATGCATCAAGGTCAGTGATGAGCAAATTTTTTGCAAATGCGAGATGCAAAATAAAAGTTTCTAGAAGTGGGGGCCGCACATTAGCACATTTTAGGGGCCTTTGAATTTTTGTTCCATGCGCTCCCATTGGGATGCATGAACAACAGAAAACCAACCTTCACCCACAGTGTAATTATTCTATCTGGCCACATGATGGAGACAAATCCCCATTTATCTAAGTCAGCTAGATGTCCGTAATTTGACTCAAACTGCGCTTCATTTGACTTCAATGTGTGTTTAAGCCAATTTATGTAAAGTTTACAGGGTTTCCTCTCCAGGTAATTTATAGTGGCTCACCACCAAACCTTCACAGTGATTTTTGTGCAATTAATAAANAACTTTTGAAACTTCTGATCAGATCAGATACTGACTTTGCCTGGACAACAAAACAGATGGGATGGGTTTCTTCATCGTCATTAATGGCAGACGGCGTCCATCTCAGGGTGAAATATCCTGAACCAGATGAACTCTTGACCATGTTGATCGGTCCGCTGAACAGCAGCTCAGTGATCCTTTAACACACAGGAAACACATCAGTCTGTTTGGTTATATGTGCAAAATGTCCTCAAAACAGCCTTAAATATTATCTTTAAAATGTGATTTTCACCTTGAATTATGTCAAAACTTTCCTCTGATTAGAAACAACATTTATTTTCTACTCACTCAGACTGAGTCGCCTCTGCTCTGATGTTGATTTCTATCATCTCATTAACGTCTATGAAGAACTGAGCTCCATGTTCAGGAGTTGGAGGCAGAAACCTGGGCAGATATTCACCTGCTGTGCAGGACGGAGCTGCAGGATCCACTGGAGCAACGCAGGGAAAAATAATGCAGATGAACTAATGAAAGACATTAAAATGGTTTGACTAGTCAAACAAGTGGACAATTAATTTAAAAAATACATTCAGTAAAGTTACAAATTGGTTCATTAGTCATTTTTATAATATGCCACCATGCCTAGGTGGGCCCGATGTGCGGAAAACGAGGACAAACCAATATGGGACCCATATATCACCCCTCCTTTTCACCACATGGGGCCCACCTAGGCATGCTGGCTGGGTTGCGTTACATTTCTGTATTTAGAAATTAGTTTTTGATTAGTTTTAAAAATAGTTATTGGATATAAAATTTATTGACACCAGTGTTGCTCTTTGGCAGTAAAACAACCTGATGGAAACATGAAATCACACCTTTGAAAACAAACTGGACAGGGATTTCGCTGATGGAGGTGGTGGTGCTCAGTGAAGACGAGTAACCATCATATCGAGTCAGAGTGATGCTCCATCTGGTAAAATCCTCCATCATCAGCTGAACTGCATATGAACCTTCATAGCTGCTGCTGGTTGGACTGAATGATAGAGAACAAGACTGGAAGAGAAGAGAGAGAGATTAACTATGTTATATTTAATGTGTTTTTGTTCATACCAACAAAATTTGTTTTTATTTAAACATCTTCGGAGTAATTTTTCATCATTAGTCATTTATAGTTAGTTAAATTATTTTCTATTGCATTCCTGACATTTATTACTCACTGATGAGAGACTGAGGACAGACGGTGCTGTGCAGGTGAAGCACTCTGAGGAATAGGATGCATATCTGCATTGAACATTATCTCTATCAGGGTCAAAGGTCAACAACTTGATATTCCTCTGACAGTTTGAGGGAACTCTGAGAGAAACAGAAAACAAACATCACAAAGTCACCTGAGCAAAATCTGCTCAAATTATTTTATTTAGATCAGGAATCTTCAGCATCTTGACTGATTTTAATCCATTATTTTTTTACTCCATGAATCTCTTTGGTTTCTGTTACAGATAAAATCAATTCACAGCATTGGATGTTATTTGGAAGCCATTTATAATTATTAAAGTTTTATGGCTATTCTGAAAAAGAAAAATGGACAAAATATCAAACTATAGTTTATGCTCAATCAAAGGCACCAAAGGTTTCAGAGTATTTATTAACATGATGTAAAAACTGAATTACCTCACAACAGGGAGGATGGTGGTCTGTGGTGATGAGTTCGGTCTCTTGATGTCGGATCGTTTTCTCAGGTCAAATTCTATGTCAAATCGCCCAGTTGAAACTCTGTTTCTGTTTTCTACCCAGGTTCCAGTATCCCATCTTTAATAGAAGATATGGGGAAGATTTCTGATGTCACTTAGAGTTACAGGACAGTAGACCAGAAAACTGTCAGGAAATTTAATTATTTTTTTAAAAAACCTGAAATTCAGTAGGAATTTTAGATGTAGTCACTTCTTGGCAACAACCGAAAGTTTAACATAATTTGAATGATGTTGAGATTCAGTCACC
>NW_015115442.1:0-13400 GCF_001443285.1 Poecilia latipinna
AAAAAAAAAATCACCAGGGTGTCATGGTTACATATTTTTAGAGACGGTTTTCAAGTAATCCTGAACTCTGGCAAGTGGCTTACCCAGCGCAGACCAAATCTAAGCGACAAGCATTGTGCGTGATCGCGTGTGGTTTCTCATTTCGCATGCCCACCCGCGGATTGCAGGGGACACATCGCTATAAATATTCAACAGCTCCAACGTTGACTCAGGAGCACTACGAAAATTGTACACAGTCCTCTGGTCCCTCCAAACAAACCGGCCGCTGTGGAAGACGTCACCACGGATCTGCATGACCTAATTGTTGTTCTTTGAAACTGATAAATGGACAAGAATGCACGGTTGTTAACTTCAGTAGGACTGAACCTCTTTAGAAGCTTGAGTTTCCAGTTACACATGGAGAAGTCATTTGCTTTTGTTTTGATTTCCACTTTATTCCCACAGTTTGAGCACTTCTGTCAGTTTTGCAGCGTAGGTTAGTTGTTGGACGATGCTTTGCTTCATACCTATTCAACTTCTGCGGTTCAAAGAACCAGAGAAGTCAAACAAATGAATCTGACAAACGCATAATGGTTAAAAGTACAGTCACATAAATTGTACATCTTTTGTCTAACTAGTAAAACAATTTTGCTAATTAATTTTTCAAATAGAAGTACAGTCTGAAGTATTTAAGAAGAAATAAGCAGAGAAAAATAAAAAAGTGAAACAAATGTTTTGGGTTTTAAATGGTACTGCTAATAGGAGACATTTGCAAGGTACATAAAGTTAAAAGCAAGAAATAACAAAGGCTTCAAAGCAATATACAAAAAAACCCACTTTAAAATTAATTTATCAATACCAGATAATATAAATTCTAAATACTCAGCAAATACTTTAGCAAGAGCCGAGGAACTGAAAAACTTTCCTTTTCTGAAAAACTTAGCAAAAACAACTAATACTCTCGGAAAAATGTTCTTTTGGGTCGATAGGAAAAAATAAGCCATTTAAAATTTTGCAAGGCTTAGGTCAGTGAGGGCTTTGTGTGTTATTATAGGAATCTGAAATGTATTTTAAAATTAACACATAGCCTGTGCAGAGATGTCAAAACTTGGAGAAAGGTGATCTCTGCTGCCAGAAGTTGCTCGACCTGCGGCTGCAGGGCTCTCAATCAACTGCAGGATGTCAAAGGTCAGCTAGGAGAAAGCCTGGGGAGGAAACGCGAGCTAACAGCGACTCGAGAACACGGACGAGGAGCGGATTCAAGAGCTAATTTCCCTTACCTAAAATGACCCCAGCTTTTGTCGCTCTTTGAACCAGTTTCACACAGGATGAGAAAATAACCTAATTAATTTGCTGCTGCTCTCTTGCGTCCTGACAAACAGGTGCTCCTCTGCTTTTTTTCCCTTTGTCTTTTGCTCCTTCATCGTGCGCTTTAGGTTCGCAGCACATTCTCTTGGCAACCCTTTACTATGAAACCTTTGCACATTAAACTCTGATGCCACCACCACAGATTTCATTCCTGCTCTATAGATTCAAATCCTACATAGCCGAGTTATGGACCCTAAAACAGCACAGTGCTTCAAGTTTGGATTAAGCTATTGGTTTGACTGGAAAACGTACTTGAAAATGGATGGCTTGTATTTTCTCTATGTGAGGCACCCACAGTGCAACACTCCAGCTCCAGCCTTCCCAGTTGGAATTCCGACTTCAGGGAGCATTGTTCTTGCTTTTCCAACTAGAAACCTGGAAAGTCTGAGTTTACAGAGAGAGTGCAATAAAATATCGCTGTACTAGTTAAACTTGAGCCTTTGTACGGCCAGATGCTTCTGATCTGAGTGAAAGCGTTCACATAATTAAGTATAAACAATGACATATTTGAGGTGCAGTTATCAGGGTCCTTTTCTCATCTTTCTGGGAATATGAGAACGGTTCATGTGAAAAAATAAACCTCACCGCTGAATGTGCACACCATTTAGCACCAATCAGGCATAAAACACCGCCCGAGAGACTGCACTCGACTACTCGCTTACACTGACGTGTTTTCTCTTCTTTTTTTTTTTCCCCAAAACACAGACTGAAATGTCACATCGAATGAACATTAAACCGAGAAACTAATATACCTTGAAATCTGATTAAAACGGAGAGACTTTTGAAATTGCGACGATGCCGGAATGGAGAAAAAAAAAAAGAAAAAAGAAAATAAACACTCGTGTCATTTACACCGGCGTCTCGGTTACAATGCAACACAAGCCATCTCTAAAGTTCAGTCATGTTCGCAGTCGGGTAAATAAAGCCGGATATTTCTGCATCCGCATTTGACAAGTAGCTTCCACCTCCCTGCTTCATCAGCTGAGATTCCTGGGATGCAGTTAGAGGATGATCTGTCACGACGTATGAATTATGCATCTGCAATACAGCGATTAGAGGAAGTGTGGCGGCGAAGCAGAGGAGCCCAGTCACCCTCAACCCTTCATTCCTCATCTGATATTCACCGCAGCTCCACACCTGTTAATAAAACATCTTTCCAGCAGGACTTTCATCAGTTCTGCTCATCTGCCACTGTACTAAACTTAGCTAAAGTCAAGGGAGCATCTGCAAAACTCAAGTTTTGTTGTTGTTAGTATATTATTTTATTTTTGCCGCATTAACAACTTAAAACAGAAAGAGCATGTCTAGATGCAGCTCCCTGAAAAAGTATTTTTTTCCCCCCTCTTGAACATTTTTACTCGTCTTTTTTTTCACAAGCATAATTTGTGAAACTGAGTTGGAGAAGGATTCATGGTTTTCAAAATGATTTTTTTAAATTTTTTATCTGTAATGCATCGATCATTTTTGTATGGAAGCCCATTTCCGCCACTCTGTTATAAAAAAAATAAATAAATTATCTCATTATAATGAGATAATTTTAAAATTATCTCATTATAATGAGATAATTTTATATAAAAAAAATAAATTCTCATTATAATGAGATTATTTTAAAATTATCTCATTATAATGAGAATTTTATATAAAAAAATAAATTCTCATTATAATGAGATAATTTTATAAAAAAAATAAAATACATTTTCTCATTATAATGAGATAATTTATTTTATTTTTTTAACACTGTGGCAGAAATGGGCTTCCATATTTTTGAAACCAGGTTCCAGAGTAGAAAACTTTCAAAGCTTTTCAAAATGATGACGTCAAACCTCCATCTCTCTCTCTGTGTAACTCCCTAAGCGCCTCCCATTCACAAACGGCAAGCATGGCGGTGTTCGGTGTTGTGTTTTATGCTGCAGTATTGGCTTTGCTGTAGCTGCTGTAGCTCAACCTACTGCTCCTCTTCAACTCTGAGCTCCAACTTCCTAAGGAGAACCACATGTTCACCATTTGCCATTTACTTCACGAGTTCTTTACACATGCCGGATGTTTTGTGTTCTGCGACATTGTTATACTGCCACCAATTTGCCCGGCATACCTACTACTACCGTGGTGTTTTCTGTGGTGTCGCATCCTGTCATTGGTATGCACGTTTTTCTTAATTGCTTGCAAAGATTTCCGTTGTTCGAATCCATGTGGACGTGGCCCGAGTTACGCACAGGGTGACTGATTGCTAATTAACTCACTTTTTAAGGCGATACGCACCACTTCGCATTTGTGCATCTTTTGAAATTGCAATAAAAACCGTGGCTTTGCAGGCCACTGTACGCAACGTTAAATAAAGAAGAACAGAAAGACGCGGAGGAGACCCTGCTCAAAGCTAAGAGTGAATCTATGTGACGTGACAGCTTGTATCTGGGCTTGTGAGGGCAGCGGTGCCCGAGGAAGCTGGCTTGCACTCAGTGTGACCACATTAATAGCTTGACCTTTTTTAGCTACGAGTTGCCTGCTCAGTCAGTGCCCATCAGCTGTAGCTGTTTTCAGCAAATGATGCTCAGGGTAGTGGTTCACTCACCGGGACGCGAGGCAGTCAGCAGGATACTTCTCCTGAGCAGGCTACATACTCACAGGAGAACTTGCACAGTTTAAATTTTATGCTCATTGTTAAAGTAAAAAACCAAAAGTTTCACATTCTTTGAATTTACATAAACTTTCCTCCAGCTCACAACATCTAATGATGAGAAATGAGGAGCACCGAGTGTGGTGGTGTTTCTTAATAGAACGAACAGAAGACCCGGGCAGGAGTAAAGCACTTTCCCACCTGGAACATTGTACATTCTTCTGAATTTCATTTCCACAACAAGAGCTTTCTGGGTCAGACGTTCGCTCGCGTATGACACGGGGAACAGTTTGAACTTTTTCTGTTTATAGCGTGTTTAAATATCTCTCTCCCCTTCGAGGGGAGAAGTGACACTTCCAGACAGAAAACCATCCAGGCATGATTTACGTTCTGACGTTCGCTCACACTAGACACGCACACGTACAATCAGTTGTGCGCTATCGTTTTAATTTTTTTTTTTTTTTTTTGCTTAGTTAACATAGTCCCCTCTCCCACAGGGACATCCAACACATAACAACAAACAGACACACGGGACATGCTCGCAAACGCTCACACACACACATTAAAGATATTTTATGCCGGCTAATTGTGATACACTGTGAATATGGGAACCAGATGCCATTCCCAAGACGGTTTTCCAGTGTGGTTTTCCTATCCCTGCCTAACCTCTGCGTCCAGATTCCCGCGACGAGCACCAGCCACTTGTGGTCTTCCCCTCCTGCCCATTCTGCTCTGATTACTCACATCCCTGTCCTCCATTAGTTTCTTGCCTTGAAGAGAAAAGTTCCCCCAGGGCCCACGCTAATATGACCGAGAGTTCCCATGCAGAACTAACAGATGGAGGTCTACTTAAAGATACGAGGATATCTTTCAGTCTGTAGCAAGTTTACGTGTCTTTGCTTAGATGTGTGTGTGTTGGAATGACTTTTCCCAGCTCATATGTTGAAGTAATCACGAAGCTTAAAGAAACGCGCCAAGGTTTCACACTGTGTGTGTTGAAATTATGCAACCATTCAGGTGCAAAAATGGAGGAGGATCCTGGCATCGGGTTAAACAACAGAGGAGGTTCAGAGCAATGCAGTCAGTGGTGAACTCGTACGAGGTTGTGCACTTTTTCTTTGAATTCTTCGGATCGTTCACGTGCCAAGTCGGGATGCACAAGTTGCTTGTGCAGGTTGTGCAGCTGAACTTGTGATTGGCAGATCTGGTTTTCTGATTTTAGTTTTAGTCTTTAATGCACCAAAGCTGAGGGCTGCAGCTTTTGTTCATTCCTTTCTTGTGTGGGTGTACCTTCTGTTGTCGGCATGGGGATGAAGTTTGTGACTTTCACCCTATTGCCTCTAAGATCATTGCATAACTTACCAAGGTAAATTAAATTCATGTTGAGGGAATGACACCTGGCTATGAAAACACTTTTTCTTATCTTACAACAGCTGAAGATCAGTCTCACCCTGAACTGGATTATTCTTCACTGATTACAGTTTTAGCCTTTTTAGATTTTTTTTTTTTTTTTTTTTGCATCGTAAAAAAAAAAACGCCAATAATTTGCACGTTGATCACTTTCGATTGGATGAAGCATGGAAGCTGCAAAAAGACTGGATTGGGTAAGTCTACACTGGACAGAAAGATAATGGAAAAATAATACACTCACTTTGCCTTTTTATGCATTTAGCACAATAGCATCTACCAGCTAAGGCGTCAAACATTTGACAACTCAAAGAATATTGCTCAAAAGTGTCCTGAGCTCAAATGCCACACATAAAGCTTTTGTTCACTTTGTTCCCTTATCCAGGAACTTGCTGCAGGAAACTTTCAAATTGACTGAATTTAAATCCAAACAAAAATTTCTTCAGGCGGATTCAATGGCATGTACCTGTTTATAAATCAATCAATCAATCAAATTCTATTTGTATAGCACATTTCAGCAGCAAGGCATTTCAAAGTGGTTTACATCATTAAACGCGAAAACACAGAGTCATGCAACATTGAACCAACAATCAAAAACATTATCACTGCTTCTCGTTTTCTTTTAACTGTGTGACTGTTTGTATTTCCTAATGCCTCTTGGCCAGGGCTCCCTTGAAAAAGAGGCTTTTAATCTCAAATGGGATTTTATCCTGGTAAAATAAATGAAGAGTAAAAAAAAATAAAACACAGGAGGCAAATGCTCTTTTCTGAGCTAGTGGAAAACAGAGACGTTATTAATATGGAGAAAGTTTGGCTCAAGCTTGAAGCATACACCTTTGAACAAAAAAAAAAAATGTTTATTTGGAACGGTACCAAGACCACCTTCTTGGTATCTAGTGCTTTTAAAACAGCTTGGATGTTAAAAATCCCCTTAATTTAACTTTACAGCAGCCAGACAGGTCGAGTCACATCGGGATGGGTCAAATATGAAACCGAAAGTGAAACTGTTAACAACTCAATCTAAAATTACTTTGGTTAAGTAAACATCTGACCACTTTGGGTGCACTTGTGGAGCTTTGAAATTTAATTCCCAGATGGTCAATTGATTGCTCGATTTAAAAAAAAAAAAAAAAAAGCGATGTAGTGACTTCACAGAAAAGTAACGTACTGAGTCACGACACAGCAGAACACTGTGGATTCCACCCCATTGATTTCATGGTACAATTCAGAATGGGAGAACATTAGAAAGTGGATACACACTAGACAGGACTTGATTTCCCTCGAAATGTGATTCATTTGATCATGTTTAGTCTCCTGTACTGCAGTTATCAGAGCAGCATGCATGGCAGGAAAGGAACCGGTGCAGCAGCTTTTTTAAAATGGTCAAACTTAAGCTGAGAGACTTACTGTGTCCCTCCACATCATCCACCTCCACACGTTAAATACGTTTCCACGCCATGTGACGGCATTAGCCTACTGCCTTAGATATGGCTGTTTTGCGTGAATATTGCTTTTCTGCTTGATGAGGGAAAACAATTGAGCTTTCGGTGCTGTGAATCTAAAACTACAATAACGACATAAAGCATTCCATAGTTTAGTTTATAAGCTGCTTTCAGTTCTTTCAGAAAAGATGTAACAGCATATTTATGAAAACACTGCCAAGTTAAGTCGTTCTCCAGACTCTTATAAAACCTAAGCCCATCTTTTCAATTCACTGCATGACAAACACAACGTACCTCTCAACTGCATAAATTACGTCAATCATAGCTCACCTCTTCCAGATCTTTGCTTTGTCCCTCCTCCCTCTTATGACCTGCACCCTCCTCATTTATTTGTTTCTTGTCAACACTCGTTGCATGAAATATTACTCGGCTTAGCTCCCAGTGTACGGGTATATTTATTGATATTGTGTAGCCGTGTGGGAGAGGGCTGTAAAGGCCCTAAAAGTGGTAGTTTTTTTGGCTGGAGCCTTTAGAGATGCCAGTGCCTCGGGGTGAGATGATTGGATCCATGTGGCCAGCAGTTTGGGCTTCTTCAACGGCAGCCTGCCCAGTTGGCCCGGCTCCTGCACGGAGGATGTGAGCTCCGTCTGATGGACTGCTGCTCTGGACCCCGAAATATTTAACTGGTCACTCCGATGAAAACTAAGACGACTGCACCCAGACAGAGGTTACACGCGGATCCCCCTTGTTACTGACGTTTTGTATCTTGTTGTATTATGGTGGATTGCCTCTTGCAAAAAAAAAAAAATGTACGAGCAGCTCTCGGCCAAACCCGAGAGAAATTACTTTGCTCATGTCAACAACGGCTAAAGATGTGGATGCGAGCCAGCCCCCTTGCCTCCTGTTGAGCTTTCATCCATTATGTTTGCAGTACATTACAGTAGGAGGGGAGTGTGAGACAATTTTGATTTGCACCGACTGAAATGGGCTGTTTTGTAACTTGTAATTTGGTATGAGTGGTTTCTGAAATTACACTCCAACAACGCCGATGTTGCTAAATACAAATATGTTGGAAATGAGAAATATGGGAAAGAGAGCAAATAAATGAAAAAAAAAAAAAAACTTATTGGAGAAACAGAAATTTCATGACATTTTCCACCATTGCTTTAAATACCTTTAAACAGCCACTCAATGACTTTGTGGTTGCTATTTTGGGGGAACTAAGCATCTGACAGTAAAAGCTATGACTGGGTTTTTGGTTTGACTCTAATCAAGGTTCTCTCCAAAAAAACATCACAAATAATTAGCAGTGCTCACTCGCCTGAACAAAATTTGGCATTTTAAATCTCTTACCAATACAAAAGAGGGCTTTCAAATATTTCTACAACAGAAGTTCCACTTCAGCTGCACAGCAGTAGAAAACAGAATTTTATTTCCTGCGGATACAAGCATCGATATGCAGGCAAAGCGTGGTGTAGCGGAAAAGCCTTCAATGAAAAGCAGCACACTGCAGCATTTTCTGCAGCTCTTTACCCACATATGCACCTATGCTAGCATGGATTTTGATTTGGTCTTGTGCACAGAAACGTATCCTCTAGATTTCTTGGCTGCCCTTGAGCAACCAGAAGCTTCTGCTCCCTCCAACTGGTTTATCTAAAGGATTACGATGTAGACACAAGCTAAGCCAGTGATTTTTTATTACTCCGCTCCTTTGTTACCTTGGCAGGTTGTCTGATTTTTTTGATCGTGGATGATGATCCAGAAGCCATCTTTTGTGTTCTGGTTTAGGTCAAAGTTTTCTTTTCCAGGATTTTACTGTACAATGTGGTCTGTTCGATGGGAAATCAGTTCACCCTTTGCTTCTCCGTACGCCTTGTACCTTAGTAGAAATCCAGCCTAAAAGCATAGCGCTCCCTCTCCATGTTTAGCTGTTGATGCTCTTTGGGTAATATTTTCCTTTCCAGCATCTTGAGTTGATCCAAGAGAACTTAATTTTGAATTTTATCTGAGAACAATACTGTCCCTGAACCTGTTTTGAATCATGTTTAGTTCAGGGGTCTCAAACTCCATTCCAGTGTTCAACTTTTAAATGTGTTCCTGATTGAAAGGACAGAATTGCATCCTTGTCATGCATTAAGATGTTCTCTGGCAAACCTGAGATGGGTTGTTACTGTACATTTCATGTTTCCTATTCTTATTATCACCCTCAACCCTTCAACCCCATTGGGCAATATCTTGCAAGAGGCTCCAGACGCAGCACCGTTGTTACTAAGTTTCTTGCTGATGGTCTTGGAGCCCATTCTAACTTGGGCTCCCATATTCGTCCTCTCATACATTTGTACTCTTGTCCATCGTTGCTGAAAGGCTGGAACAGAAGAAATGTGTGTATCATACACTAAAAAGAGGCTGTGAGGCTGGATATTGTGTGAAAATTAGAAATGCAGGGGCAATAACAGAAAAAGTCATAAGTAATTTAACTGTGAAGTAGTATTAAAAGGGGGTATTGTACAAACCTTTTTGCTTTATATCATTGTTCTTTCATCAAAAACATACTTGGAGGGCTGCTTTGACTCATTCTTGAATGTTTGAAGAATACTTAAGATATTTCAAGCATCTTAAGGATGTTAAGATGTTTGACATCTTGACATCAAACATTTGGGGGTTCCCAAACACGTGCCCATATATTGCATCCCCCATTGCCCCAAAGAACCGGTTTAGCGAATAGTCCCCACATATTACCCCACCTCTGAAAAAGACTAACATTTCTAAAGCTAGTACTAATACCAAAATCATATCATGACATCATAAACCATCATACTAAGAATGAAAGACTGCAGTTGTAAAAGCGGTCTTCTCTTGAGCTTGAAAGGAATTGGTAACCTGTCGATCAAACTCGACTGATGAAGGAAGTCTGTGAAGGACAATAATTTAAATAACATACAATGTAGTTTCTGGAGACTTGTGAAAGTGACCAAAACAACTATTATTTTTATGGATGAATGGTAACATCATGGGGAAAATACAATAAAAGCAATTTTAGAAAATGACAATAGTGTACTTTAAAACAGCAGTGAATTCTGGTGCTGAATAGCCGCACTTTACTGTTAACCTTACAATAACTGCGTTGTTAGTGTAACAAGCTTTTCAAAACGTCCATCAGAAACAGATCTCCATGCCAGAGTCCATTCACCAAACATCATTTACTCTTGATTTTAATACAAAGTGATGTAAGTGACATTGTCAGATTTGTAGGACACTGTTCTCTGCACTATTTGAGGTTTTGGCCCATGTTCCCTTTGCCTTTCCCATGGTTTTCCCACAGTCCCGTCCATATTTCTCCCCCGCTCAGTTTGAAAGGGTGGCAGAGGTTTCCTCCTGTTTTTCATACCAAGAGCCAATTCAAGACTTCCACAGGAGACCGTGGTCATGGTTTGGCTTCAAAAGGAGAAGCTACCCATGTGTCTACAAAAAGGGGGGGAGAAAATAAAAGATTCAGGTCCAGTGGTCCACAAAAAATCCAATCTCACCATTAATCAGCTTGATGAATATCAGTAAGTGGACATAGAGCTGCACCTTTGCTCCCAATAGCCTCTTGACTATAGGAACATAAAAACAAAGATAGAGCTCAACCAGTTTCCAGTTTAAATCTTCTCAGGAAAATTTCCCAAACTTTAATATCGATTTTTTAAAATGGTATCTTCCAGTAAACACAAAGTAAACATAGACTTAAATGTTTAGTTCCTTTAAAAAGCACTGCAGGAATCTAAAACACTTACATGCTCAGTATTAAACAAAGATATTGATATTGTTAGTAAAAACAACATAGTGTATTCGGACTGGGTGTTTAATAGGTATTAATCTTACCGGTTTTATTGTTTAATGAAAGCTGAGTAACTCAAGTTTAGAGAAACAAGTTTGTGTCCGGGGCACCAGTTTACCAAGAGTTGGGAAGACAGTTAGAAGTTACTTTGTTGCTGGGATGACCTGGAGAAACTGGCATAAGTGGAAGATGATATGAAGATGTTTCCTACAAAGTAAAACATTGAAGAAAAAAAATGTAGTGATTAGCTAAGGTTTTTGTGCCAAATGTCTAGAAATGCCCAGACCTGGATATGTAAGGGATTTCATTTTTGTTGATATCCAGTCCACAGTGGGCCGATTAGAGACCCCTGGCACAAGAGTATTTCAGTAAGTCACTATTCAATAGGTCCGTTTGAATTAAACTAAAAGAGTTGTATTATTTAAAAGATTGCTTTGAATGCACAGAAATGATTACCTACAAAGAAATAACAGTTTACATACTATGCAAATTAAGAGCTAAACTCTTTTGATGAAGTTGGTTTCAAATGCAAAACAAGCAAATTTGATCAAACGGAAAAAGCAGCGTGCTTGGAGGACGTGCTAGCAGGATTCTCATGAAGAGGAGTCAGAGTTGAATCTGTAATAAGTTGTGAAGAGCATCACACACAGGTGCTGATTAGCAACCCTTTGGGGAGTTAGACTAAAACCAAGAAGCAAAAGCGACGGTTTGACAAGTGGAAATTCCTCTGAAGTACAGTTGGTTCCTTTGAAATAATCTGCCAGGAGAGTTATTTAATGCGCTCGATAAAAGGCTTTGATTGCACCTGCGTGAAGCTTTTGGAAAAGCTCCGGTGAGTGTTGTCTCCAAACGACGTGCAAATGATGAGTTGTGTAATGATCGGGTGCACACTGCATTGAAAGGAGCATTTGATCCATAAAGCAGGATGAGCCAAATTAACTTCTGCCAGTGATTGTCGGCGCTTTGTTGACTGATTAAAATGTTCTGGTTGCAATTACGAGAATAAGTGTCCAGACAGTAACGGATCTTAAAAGCCACATCGACTCTCAGTCAATCTGTGCAGTCCTTACCAATAAAATTTACAATTTTGGACAGTAGCAGGAGAATTTTGAGGCTGGTTGTGAGGTTAGAAGTTAATATTAAAGTTAGATTAGACTGATGGTGACCATAAAACCCACAGTCAGAAAGATTAGCATTTAATCTCCATTTGTTTTCGACCAATTTGTCAGAAAATTACTCTCAGGTTTGAAACGCCTTCATATTTTCCTACTATAACTCATAAACAAAACGAAGAAGAAGAAATCTGGAGGAATTTCAGCAAAGCCCAAGCTTGGCACCTGCACTATCCGCTTCCTCGCATGGCTCCGCATCAAAAAAACACCATCTATCAAATGTAACAAGAGTTACATCCACGGATGCAGTTAAACACAGCACTGGCCAAAATACAAGGTTCATGTTCATCAGGCAGAGGAGACTTCTCAGGACTCCGAGGCGTCTGCGATGGACCATTGAGAAGTGGAAACATGCACTGTCTGGGAGAAATGAATACCTTGTGCTACAGACCAAAACAGAAAAGGAACATCCAGGCTGTCATCAGCCAACTGTCCGAAATCCAGGGTCTGTAAAATCAAGCTGTCAAGTTTGAACATGAGTCTTGGGTTCTTGCTGCTTTAAGTGAAGCAGAAGTCAAAGTGAACAGGATTGCTTTTTTTTCCCTCTACACTTTTATTACACCTATTTGTACTTTATTGCCCCATATTCTTCTTTTTTTTTAGTTCAAAATCCAAACGTTATACATAGTAAATTCATCAGAAAAATACAATTCAGTGTGCTCACATTGTGTTAAAAGCCATCTAAAGGATTATTATTTTTTTTAAGTCATCAAAGAAATTGAAGTTTCATGTCTCACATTTGAAGGCAACTTGATCGTGCAGTTGGGAAGTTGCTCGTCTGATCTTGGCATCTCTGAGGAAACGTGACGGAAAGACAAAGATGCAGGGAACTGAGCCCTTCAGGAATTTGAAAGTCAGCAAATCTGTTCTCTGACATCTTGGTGAGGTTTGTACTCTAGTAAGAAGATGGACACCTGTAATTTGCACAAGTTGAAGACTGAGTCAGACGAAATGACTGATAAAATGTGTGCTGTTATTTTTCCTTTTTTTTTGAGTATATGAATTCGATTTGCAAGAGAAACTTTAAAAACAAAAATGTTATGAGCTGGTATTTAGAAACGTATTTTAGTATTTCTGGAAATAACCTTCCGAAGGGAGGGCCAGTACCTGTGAGGTTTCAATGTGCTGCATTGAAACCGGTGGTGTTGGAAAATGCTAAGAGTTTTTTCTTGTTTGTCAAACAACATACCCTGACTCAGTATTTCTGCAAGCCATTTGTGGCCAAGAATGGTTCAAGGACCAGTTTATATATATATATATATATATATATATATATATATATATATATATATATATATCTGTCTGTCTGTCTGTCTAGAAATACCTGCATATTGGTATTTAGGCCACTGATTTAGTGTGTGTATGTGTGTGTGTGTGTACTTCTTTGCAGCAGAAATCCACAGGTTTGCTGCAGTAACAGCCTGTTTTCTGTCTTACCGTTTCATAGCCAGTTTCCATGCACAGCTAAAAAGCTTCATTCCATGTTAAGGAAAAAACACTGGAAACTCTTTTGGCTTTTTTTTTTTTTTTTTTTTTTTGGAATCCCCCAAAATCATAAAAAATTAAATTTTTTAAAATTTTTTAAAAATTTTGGCCTT
>NW_015115442.1:16400-28846 GCF_001443285.1 Poecilia latipinna
TTAAAAAAATTTGTACCTTTTTAAGTAAAAAAACCTTGATAATCTTTTTGTTTTTTTTTTTTTTTTTTTTTTTTTGGAATGCCCCAACATCAGTATAAATCTAAATTGTTCAATATACTTCAACATGTTGGCTCTGTTAATCCTGCCCAGGGAAACCGCGATCGGAAACGTTGTTTTTTTACAATAACACATTTCATCTTTACAAGGGTTGCTGCTGCTCTTTTTATATAGCTAGTCAAGTACCAGGGAGCAAGACCACCTCATGGAAAGCACTTGTGTTTAAGCTGCATTTAAAATCAGCTTGTTTAAACGTGAACACTTTCATTTATGCACTGAGACACCGCTGAGTTGCGCTGCAAGGTTCATAACCTCACGGTGAAGAGGGGGATGGGTGGGACACACACAAAAAAGAAGAAACATCCCAGGCAGATTGAGTTGATATTGCATGCACTTCTATATATAAGCAGAAAGCTAGAGATAGTTAGCTAAGCATAAAAATAATTTGCAGTGGCAGAGGACAGGCAGAAACCTGGCTATGAACGCGTTCTCCCCTGAGCAGTGTGTTGGAAACAGGCGGAGAGAAACTTCTAACCTACCTCTGCATTTCACTTTTAGACTCTGTAAATGTGTGCCAGAGCATTTCAAGCCTGTCTGTATCTATAAACCTGCAATTCTGTGTTGCTGGTCTGTTGATTCTAAGGAGCATCAACCAAGGAGATGAATTATACTAATACCAATGTGTGGGATACTGTTGGCTAGATTAGTGCTTATTTAGGAAAAGTACATCTGTATTACTCCCACTTTTTATTTCTTTACCTATTCAAATAAAGATGGAACAGTAACTTTTCATTGCTGAGTGGTTTGTTGAGAAGTTTCTGGTGCATCGCTGTCTAAAAAAAAAAAAATGAGAGTCAGCATTTTTCTCCCCCCCAAATGTTCAACCTCAGAGCGAGGAAAGAGCCCATGCGGGCTTCACCTTTCCGCTCGACTGCTAAAGTTACTGTTTTTAAGCACACATCCATATGGATGCCCAGCTCATTGTCAAATTGTATCTTTCGACCCTGAGTGTTTGCAGAGGCCACCCTGGAGCTGCTGTCGTCTGACTGACAAGCTGGATGCAAAGCTGCTTCCTACGAAAAAAAAAAAAAAAAAAGAAGGAAGCTTAAAATAAAAGCTTTGTGCAGAAAGGAGGCTGTATCCCTCCTGCACATGCTGCATTTTAACTCGTGCTTGCCAGTATTTGGTTAGTGATTGTTGGATTTAATCGTCTAAGTAAACATCGACTTGATTTGGGTCTGTTTTAAGTTTTAATTGTATGTTTTTACAAGTCCTGCCGTCTACAGTACGCAAGGTACCGCCTGCCAGTCGGTGACACAGGATTTTAATCAAATCCTTAAAAACGACGTCTGAAAGTACACATGGCTGATTTCAGCTAAACTCCGTCTCTGTTTATCATTAAAAAGACATGGAGACCACATTGCTCTGGCCTTTACAGATAATGCGCTACAGCGCCTTACTGGAGGATTCCAACCTTTTCAACTTGTTTTTTTTTTTTTTTTTTGCATTTTATGACCACAAACCTTGAAGTTTGTTTTATTACGATTTTATGTGATAGAACAACATGGAACGGTGCGTAATTATGAAGTGTAAATGATAAATGTTTTTTTTTCTCTCTTTTCCCCCCCCCTTTTTGACAAATAAAAGTTAAAGGGAATGTGTAGCAGTTATCAACCAGCTTTGTCCAACTAGATAATTCAATTTTGACTCGTTCTTCTTTTGCAAAATGGCTCAGTTTAAGTCGGACTGGAAAAAAGACTTCCTGGATGTAATATTTCAAGTCTTGCCAGAGATTCCTAATTAGATTTAAGTCTGGACTTTGACCGGGCCATTCTAACCAATGATTACGGTTTGATCTAAACCATCCCATTGTATTCCGGCTGTAAGATCAGGGTTGCTGTCCTGAGCTGGAAGGCGAACCAGTTTTGCAGTTCTGAACTTTACTCCATTCCTCTTCCCATTAACTCTGACCAGCATCCCTGTCCCTGCTGAAAAGAAGCATTTCTACATTATGAGTTTGCCACCACAATGTTTTACGGTGCAGATGGTGTGCTCAGATTAATATGCGACTAATCTGCTTCACATAGCGTTTTGCAAATAAGCCGAAAAGTTTAATTTGGATCTCATCTGGCCAGAGTACATTTTCCCACATGTTTACTGGGTCTCCTACGTGGATGTGAGTGACGCAGCAATCAACAGCCAGGGATTCTTATCGTTTGTGTTCAACAACAGTTTCTTTTCACTCCTCTATCAGGGCCATGTTCATGGAGTTCACATCTAATGGTTGTTCTTTAGACTCGTCAACATGAGTCAGATTTCTGCAGAACTATGGTGGTCCGCTTCACTACTTCCCTGATTAATTCTCCCGATGGCTATCAGTGTAGGTGGACAGTCTTGTCTTAATACGCCGTGCTCTTTACTTCTTCTTCTGATGTTTTAATCAGAGTTTATGGGATGTTCTAAGAGCTTGAAATATCGTTTTAAAGCTCCACCCTGCTTCGGGCTTATTATCCACAACTTTATTCCTGGCCCGCATACCGTGTTCTCTGGTCTTCATGATGCTGTTTGTTCTTTAATGTTCGTTAACAAACATCTGACGCCTTCGTAGAGCAGCTGCATTTGCACAGATTAAATTACACACAGCTGGACCCTGTTTGTACTGATTAGATGGTTTCTGATCGCAATTATTTGGCGTTAGGTTTTATAAACGGCTGTCAGAATTAAAGGGTTCCGAATGTAAATGCCCACTTTTCTTTTTAGTTCTTTTCTGTCTATAAAACGCTTTGAAAAGACCAGTCATCACTTTTGGATTAATGAAATTCGTTGGCTTGTGTGGATGCAACATGACAATTTGAAAAGTTTCATATCATAACTTTGGCATAAGATTAAA
Organism: Poecilia latipinna; assembly: GCF_001443285.1. Taxonomy (NCBI): domain Eukaryota; kingdom Metazoa; phylum Chordata; class Actinopteri; order Cyprinodontiformes; family Poeciliidae; genus Poecilia; species Poecilia latipinna. The sequence continues at coordinate 19,348 of NW_015115442.1, forward strand.
TTTCTCACATTTTGCTACATTTCAAGGCTTCTACTTTAGGATCTTTTTGGAATAATGAAAATGAAACTTGTAGTGAGCGCTGTTTGCTTTCTAATTTGGTAAAAAAAAATAACTTAAACTGTTCTTTTCTGTCTCCTTTTAGGGTCCTCCAGGTCCACAGGGAGAAAAGGTGAGTGATAACACATGCTTCTGTCATGTTTACTATTTATTTTACATAGGATGCAGTTTGATGATTTTAAGAATCCATTTATTTACTCATAACAGAGTGATTTGTCAATGCCTGTCCTGTTGCTGAAAACCTGTGACTGCCTCTAAATAGAAACTATCAGTGTTGGTGCTTTAAGATCGATACCCTGATTTTGTCTGAGACTCTTATTTTGAAGTATTAAAGAAAGTCGTTAAGTTGTTATCCTCTCGTTTTTAAGTGGTTTCTTAATGAAGACTGTGTGAGGTTCGCTTATAAAACTCAGTTAGATTAGCAATGCTGACGTTACTATTTTTAAGTTGCTCATCTGACAGAAGTAAATCATTGACGGACTAAAAAAAAAAATAATGATCTGTAAACCTTGAAAATGCCTCCAGCGGCTAACCGTTAGCAACAAGTAGTGCAAAAGTTGGCATCTGCTTCCTATCAGACCTGAACCATTTTGCTGCTTTTCAATCAGTCTGAACAGTATTTCAGAAAATCTGGTAAAAAANAAATNAAAAAATCAAAATGTTTTGACCTAGAACATTCAAGCTGGGTATTTTTTGAATGAATTCTTTTGAGGTTTATAAAACATTTTATTCCACCCAAAAAAACCCCCTGAGAAATGGGTCCCTACTGCTGCGACATGAGGACCACCTTAGATTTAAGGCGGATTAAAGAGTTTCTTAATGGCCATATAACAGAACCGTTTAATAAAAAAAATATCTACAAGCTCCTTGTAGATGCAAGTTCATGTACATTCACGCTTAATCTTTTTGTTTTTCCTTAGACTCAAGAGTCTGAACGCAGCAGTCAAAGCATGGGCTATTATATTTTTTTAAGATCTTTTCATTGCCAATCAAACCAACAAAGCTGTATGTGTTATCTCTCCAAAACAAAGTTTTATTAAATAGACATAGTTTTTCATGATACTTTTTCTGTTTAAGCGGCATAAACTTGATTTAAAAGCTTGATTTCTTTTCAATGTGGAAAGTGACCTGACCTGAAGTAGCCGTAGCAAACATGTGTAAGGACCTCCAGTATTTAGAGGCTGCAGTTCATTTGGCCACAGAGAGTGTAATTTGGTATCTGCTCCCACTTCATGTGAATTTAAGTCAACCTGACCTTAGGTTTCAATTCTAACATTCCTTTCTCAGGCTCACACATCCACAGCGCAGAGTGTTAAAAGCCACAGTCCCATGCAGGCTGAAACCCTAAAATGCCTCACTGTGCAATGCTCCATAAAACAACAATGAAGCGTGCAAAATAACCACACAGCTTCTTCACAACTCTGAAGTTCTGCGGACAAAGAGCATGCCTGTGGAGTAACATCAACATTGATCAAATCCCTGAATTTATTCATCATATCCACTGGGTTTGTGTTTGAATGTAAAGTGAAAACACTCTCGAAGGCATCGGTATCAAAACGTAGCAGTGTTGAAACTTAGAATTAAAGCTTTTAAAAGTAATTTAGTGAGCATTTTGTAGCTATAGTTTCTTATAAAACGATTCATATGCTCTGAACTTTTCCACATTTCCTGTTGCTACAAACTTCAGTGTGTTTTTTTGGGGGGAGGCTAAGGAATAAAGAGAAACGCGGAGACCAAGAAACACAGCAGACAGGGCAAAGGGTAAAGTTGTGGTAAAGTTTTCCAAAAGTCAGGTCTTCCATCTGTAGATATACAAAGAGATATACCCTCAAAATACTTGTAGTGAAACTAAAGTCACATTTTTCAGATTTCGATTTGTACAAACACTTTCTCCGTTCCCTTCCTTCTCCCAATTACGCATTGCTTTATACTGGTACATCAAATCCTTATACAATACATTGAAGTTTGTCACATAAAATGTGCATAAGTCCAGGGGGCATTGACACTTTTGCGAGAACCGTGCTTTATTGAAATAGTCACTCCGATTCTGTGTCCGTTTATTGACGATAAACGTAAACACCGTTTCCGATTGTGTGAAACAACAGGAAATGGCGCGCATAAAGTCAAACGCACTGAGAGCAATAGCAGCCGTCAATCTCAGCCAATCTGCAGTCGTTTGGAAACAGATATCTGTTGTGTGTTGTTTCCTCTGACCAGCATCATAAATCGACAACAATAATTTCTTTTCCCTTCTTTTCATTAGTACAACGTCCGGATTTTCACTACCAGACTTACGCGACTGTCGAACATTTGTTTTGCAAGCCGTGAGCTGCGGGGTCCTGTCGAATAAACCGGTGTCCGCTCTTTGCGTGTAAACCACCTCGTCTGCAAGTTTAATGAAATCCAAAACAACTTTGCGCTCCCTTTCCCACCCAGGATGAACAAAGGCTTCGCCGGCGTGGCCGTTCGCAACTGTTTTCCCGTTTAATCTGGTTCTGGCAAAACGGCTCGTTGAAAAATGACAAAAATTCCAAGAACTGTTATCATTTAAAATTACTCATCGACGCTTGTTTTGACGAAGCTTCCCGTCCATGCGTGATAAGTTGCTCGGGTTATTCCACTACTGCAGATCAAAAGTCGATCAAACGAGGCGGCTCGAATGTTCTCATTTGTCCTGATTTTAGACCCGTTAAGGTCATAATTCACCTTCCAACATTTTACTCTCCCTTTGCTTATTTCAAACAACAGCGTGCTTTTGTTTGGGGTTAACTCTAATGTGATAAAGCCACAGTCTTTGGCATGCGGACTGACTGGAAACCCAAATGTTTTAACCTTCAGAGTCGGCCTCCGTCCACAGACGTACACCCCCAGAAAAGGCAGACGGCCAGAAGATCTCTGGGGCAAATAAATCTGGCATAAATGCGGTTCCCACCCGCCCCCTCACCAAAACCTCACACCGCCACTCTCCTTCTTCTCTCCTTCTCACATACCCAATACATGTCATTCCATGTTATCATAAGTGATTTTACTTTCAACCGCAACGAATAGTTGAGGGTTCCTGTATTATTTCACGTTATCAATATGTTCTGCATTACGCCCGAGTGATCTCGGTGTGAGCCTCGGCTTATTGCTGCATCACTGTGTTTGTGCATGTGTTCCTGTATATTTTGCCCTCAGATTCTGAAACAAGTTTTCTTTTCTTCTTCTTCTTCTTCTCTTTTGTAGGGAGATCAAGGTGACCAGGGACCACGGGTATGCGGCTTCCTTTGACTTCTTTGTGATTAGTAGATGAATGTGACTGTGTGTGTGTCCTTACCCCCCCACCCCCCGTTCCTCGTCCCCCGGCAGAATTGTGGGCAAAAGGTTTGAAATGCATGAAATTCCTGGGATAGAGTTCTTCCAATGTGGCCAAATACAACAAGCATCCCAGTGCTGCTTATTTCCACATCGGCAGCGGGTAGGCGGACTTGTGAGAAACTTTTGGGAGATGATTTGCGCTAGAGTCCCCCTGCAGCAGTTGAAAAAAAATGCTCATTTTGACTTCGTCATTGGATTTAATTTGCAGTTTTGTTCCCACCGGCAGAAGAGCTTTGCTCGGTCTCGACAACAACAACAACAACCAAATACCAGTCCTTTCTTCTCGCTAAGTCGACTCGTGATTAACCTCAATTCTAGATGTGATGTGGCATATTCACCGCTTTAATCATTTCCAGCTCTATAAGTCTGACATTTCTATAAAAGTCCAGCATCTAAATGATGCTAATGTAAGTGCTTTTCCATGCTTGATGCTCTCCGAAACAAATTAGTCCATCTCCGCTTAGCAGTCAGTGCAGCTCTCCTTCCCGCCCCCCTCCCCAATAATGGCTAAAAAATGAGCCGTCCTTCTGAGAAACAGGCTGCACAGGTTTGTTTAAAGTAGACTGCATTAAGAGGGGTCACATGTGCTCATGCATGCACACACTTTCACTTCCTCTGTCTCTGCTGTTGTTCATCAAGGGCGGATTGTGTGCTAGTCGGAGTCACTTTGAACGCCTGTAATTGATTTATAATGGGGCAGAGAGCACACAGAGGTTGGCACGACACGAAACGAGAATTCGGCAGCACAGTTCGTCTTGTCAGGAGAACTCCAGCCGTCTCTCAGGCAGATCTGATCCCAATTCAGAGCTGGCGCCCGCCCAGACGTCAGTAGTTCCCTGAGGAACTCTTGTCGGCTCTCCTCCCGGGCGAGTTTCACCCGGTTTTCTTTATGATTTGAGAGTCAATGCAAATGACCTTTTCTGTGAAATTCAATTAGTGGTCTCCAAGTGACACATCTAATGTTTCTCATAAGCATCCACCCAGTTGTAGCCAACTTTTAGGACTTTAGTTGTCCCAGAGTGAATTCCCACCGCTACAATACCTGCAGCTGAAAGTGTTGCTAGAGCTGCACTGATTAAGGACGCACAGGTAGAAATAGTTTTAATTAAACATATTATTTTTACTCTTTTATTTTGGATCATTTTTGACAAGCATTTAAGGGTATGCTAGTCATTTCGAGCCATCGATATTGCGTAACTTTGCAGTTTTGGTTGATTGACAGGTCGCCTGGCCATCACATGGAAACATTGGGACACACATACACATCTACAGGCAATTTATATCGACCAGTTAACCTAACAATTATTATTTTTATTTTTTTTAACTGTGGGAGGAAGCCGGAGTACCAGGAGAGAAACTATTTATGTACAGGGCTCTTTTTGCTGCAAGGAAGCAGCGCTACCAACGGTGCCACTCTTCAGCCCAATTTGTCCCAGTTTGACACATTTTAATGAATATTTACGCAATGCAAAAAACACAAAGTAGAAGATTTACAAAAAGCACGTGCATGTTTTTCATATATATTTAAATATATATTTTGGAATTTTTTTTTATATATTTTTTTTACAAGTTTTGCTCATTTAGAGATGGAAATGTGCTCTTATTCAAGTTGGATGGAGAGTATCTGTGAGAACATTTTTCAAGTCAAACTTGTAGTTTACGTTTTGACTGCATATAAATTATCAAAACTATTTCATTGTAGTTCTCACTTTTTGTTGTCGCCTGGTTAGGTAACATCCTAACCATCCGCCACTATTTAATCTGGTATCATTGCCCATTTTCCCAGTTAATCATGATTTATTATACGTGAAAAAGCATCATGCTTGTAGAGCTAGCAAAGTGCAATTTGTCTTCTAGAATAAATAGAGCATTTTTAAGGTACCGTTTAAGCGTCTTTCTGTTACTGCCGTGTTGCCCCTTTAATGGGCACAAATTAATGCACAGTCGCATTCGAGGCATTACAGGGCGGAAAGCCGAGCAGGTCATTCCCCAAAAATATATTATTCACTTTCTCAAAGCAGCATATTGACTTTTTTTTATATTAGATTAGTGAGTAAATGTAGTGGAACAGCGTTTGAAAGATTTTTCTTAATAAATGAAGGCATAGCTGGACAAGAGCTGGCTGACCTTCGTTCTATCTGTCCGGGTGGAAATGAACCTCATTTCATGGCTCATATTGAGCCTGTGCACGGAGTTGATTACACCCATATGAAAGAAGATGTAAACAACGGAGCATGTCAAGATAATGTCCTCTACGTGTAGCACAGATTACGCTCCTGCCAGGTTGCATCTACATCAGCCGTCCCTCAGAATGCAACAAAAGACAGACTCCCGCTTTTACAGCCGAAGAGAGAGAGCGAGCTGTCCCACGGCACACTTCCTCTGCTTTCTGCCCACATGTCGGGGTCGGCCATTTGTCTGTCCAGAAAGGTCACGGGTCGTATCCAAAAACGAGAGGTTAACCAAGCAGCAAATAATGAATTGACCAGTTTTGACAAACAAACACGCGACCACCTCCGAAGGCGCACTTGTGGATGTAATTAGCCTGAGCTGCTGGCTGTGTGCATCGCACTGTTAGGTGTGTGGTCCTTTTTGATTGTTCGCAGTAACTGCAGCTGTCACGCAAAGGTTGGAGAACTCGTGGATTACTTTGGACAAATCTTTCAACAGCTTACTTTCAAAAGAATTTAACTTTCTTGTCCAGGAATAGTAAAAGCAGTTCACCAGGCTTTGTGAAATACTTGAAAAGAAAGATCCTAACCTTGTAGAAAAGTATTGAACATATTCATTTTTATCCCAGGAAATGTATTTATAATGACATGTCATTTATACCGTGTCTTGGTGACAACCCAAAAAATCCATAATTACAAAGAAATTAAAACAAATCCATGAATGAAAGTCTTTGTAATAAAGACAAATGAGATTCAGAAAGATTGGAAATAATCTGCTGCATTTTTTTTTTACAAATAAAATAGTAAGCTGTAGCAGTCTCTAAGCACAGACACTACACAAGACTCCACTGCTGAAGAAAACTCATGTTGAAGCCTATTTAATCATTGATTCCACCCACCATTTTTAGTAAGAAATTGCATGGTAGATGATCCCAGCTGAAAAGTTAGTGGAGTGTTTCATTATATGGTACAGATAGAAACTTACTGAGATGTCCTTGATAAGAAACGGAGGCCAAGACTATTTCAGATATTTCTACAATAAAAAATAATAACCTATTAACTGGTTTCAGAGAAAGAAAATAAAGCAGCTAGAATCATCTGACTAGTATTCAGTTGAAAATATTTTGGAAAAACTGAAGATTAGATGACATTGAATAAACCAGAAGCACACCTGAGCAAAACATCAGACTGGTTTCAGTATACAGATTATACTTTAAGCTTGCTGAATTCTTACTCCCTTGTCATTTCACTTCTTTATACAATACTGATTTCAGAATTTATTTTTTATTTTTTATTTTTTGGTTGTATGGATTACTTGGTTTGTTATGAATATCTTAGATGTAATTGCTGAATAATAACTTGATGTATTTAAGATTTATTTTGTCCCCTGTAATTTCCAGGAATTAAAATATGTTTTAAACAGTACGCCCATGAGTCTTTAAACCATTTAAGCACAGTATTGCAAAGCCAATCCATAAGTAAATATTCGGAAAATGCAACTGCCTGGTATTGCTAGGGGTTTTTTTGGTGAGCATGACTACTTTCAGGAGATTCTGGCCTGGTCTGGCCTCATATCTTCGTTTTTGTTTACTACAGATCAATTCCCTTTTGCCACAGGCACATATGCAGCAACAGAGTTCCCCACCTAATAACTAACATCCGTTTTGGGAGTAAAGCAAACAAAAGCAGTCTGTAAACGGTTAGGATTTTCTGTCAGCCACTATGTTATCATTCTTACACATGGACATCAGCATTGAAACAGTATGGAGACGGAGCTGTATGTGTATATATATATATATATATATATATATATATATATATATATATACATACATATATATATATATATATATATTTTTTTTTTTTTTTTCCACATTTCAAACACACACCGGTCAGCGAGGTAGTCAACATCGTGTTGACCCGGCCGCATCTTTCCACCGAAATTTTCCGCGTGCATATGGCTCGGAGTGATTGGAAAAGCACAATGTGTATCGTCTTGCATATGCCCCACACTGGATCTCATGCCTGGAGTAAGTGTATTGTCTGTTCCCCCCTGACCATAATCCACTGCTTGTTTTTCCCCTCCTTTGTCTTCAAAATGTTTGAGGTCGTAAATAACTTGAGAAATACTTGTGTTTCGATTCCAGTCGCACACAGCAAGGCTATTGTATCCCCTACTCATTTATGCCGCAGGCATGAATCAAAACAGCTTGCCTTGAAAGCCATATTCCTAATGAGCCATGCTTTTTGAATTATCTTTGGAAAACCAGAGGGATGGCACAAAAGCCATGTTTGGATAAGCCAGATTTTTATCTCGAGCTTGACTACAGATGAAGATTGATCCTTCACAGGACATGTTTATGATTATCTGCCAGTCCTTTAAGAAATACTTTCATGTGTTTAGTTATGGTGGGTATTTGTGGCGAGGCACAACCTGCAGCACAAAGATCACCAACAGAATATGCAATCATTGCAGAACCAGCATGGCGCACGCTTTGCCGTGCAACTGGAACTTGGCTGAAAGTTCGCTTCGACTTTTGTTGTTCAAATTCAATCAATCATTATTCCGCAGAATAGGCCGTTGTGTTTTTAAAAAAACAATACAGTGCAAATGTTTTGGGTCATCCCTCATTTTTTTTTTTTTTTTTTTTTAAGTTTCATAGAGCCAGACATTCATGTAATGTAAATGGACTTGAGCAGTATGGTTTTTTTTTTGTTTTAAAAAATGTTCCTTACTTTGACTGCTGTTCCCCTCATTGTCAATCTAACAATGGATCATTTCCAAAGAGAAGTGGCGTTTTTTTGTTTGTTGAGCGCTTTAACTCTCACTTGTAAGTCTTTTTTAGAAATAAAAAAAAGCACCTGTAAACCTTACTAACTAATTTATCAAAAATGAAGGTGATCTATAGTTTCATGCCTCTTCGTTAGGAAAGAACAAATCCTTAACTTTGCTGTTGATTTGCGTTTGGTAAAACCATAAGGAAGGGAACTAAAGGAATACTGTTTTGGTTGATGTTAGTTAGCATGACTTTGTGTTTTTGCTCAAAAAAGAGGAAATAAAAAGGCTAAAAAAAAAAAAAAAAAAAAAAAATCAAAACAGAGCTACGGACACTATCTCAAAATGATCTACCACACTACGGAGCATTTATTTTCCTGAGATTTAAAAACCATGTTTGGTGGACTAAAACATCACAGCGTCTGGATCCGGATCAAAGTTAATATGCAGCTGTAAATCATTGCTTCCCTCCAACACAGAGAAGTGCCAATGCTGTCTCGTTTTATTCACTTTTCATGGCTAGATTACATCTGTCGTGAAGCTTGTGGAAAACAATAGAGAACTATTTTACTGAATTCCCAATAAACGTCTTAATCTCTTATTTTCTGAAGCACAACAGGGAACAACACGTGGGCTTACCAGTATATAGAAATTTAGACATTTTATAATAAAATCTTGACATATTCTTTGTCTCTGACTTCGAGTAACCATTTGTTTTCCATGTGTTAAAAGTCTGAGTACTTCTTATTTAAAAAAGTTCATTTATATTTCAAACAGAACCACCCAGCCTTCAGGAGTGTGTGGCACCCATATGTGTTTTGTTCAAGCTGGAAGGAAAATTGCTTTGGATCCTGTTTAGTTGACGACATACAAACCATAGCAGTAAAGCTGAACCTGTTATGCTGAGTCTTAAGTGGATACATAGAAAATCAGTTCAAATTGAGCAACAAAACATTTCCTCACACTCTTGTGGGACACTTAGCATGTGTTTTTTTTTTTTTTTGTTTTTTTTTCTGTAAAAAAAAAAAAATATATATATATATATATATATATATATATATATATATATATATATATATAAAAGCGCCTCTCCCCCGATCAGACCCCCCAGCCCCACACAAATCTGAAACAAAAAGGA